>NC_047105.1:143261639-143424882 GCF_902500255.1 Thalassophryne amazonica | reverse complement strand
CATAAACAGAAGTGAGGAGTGTTTAGATCCTTGGAGAGATCCAGTGGAGGTCTCACAGTAAGTCATTCTCTCACTACCCACAACAACAGGGTCATGTTTTAGGTGTCAGACTGTTTAATGACTCCTGTGATCTTGTTTGAGAACCTGAGCTGCCTTCGGACTACAAAAAGACATCCTCGCTCGATAGTGTCAAATGTTGTGTGACCTTAATGATGTTAAATAAAGGCTTTGGACCTTTATGAACCAGTTACCTCAGCTAGCTATCAATGTGGACTTCTTCTGAATGTTTGAGCATTTGCTCACTATAATGAGAAGGGTTACTGGTCCTTCATTACTTCATCCCATCAGGTCAGAAATACTGTGGTGAAGTTGGACTTCAGAGTTTGTGTTTTAGTCGTCACGTTGAGCTTCGTACAGCCTACAGGAGCTTTCATGACACTTTTGAGTTGCTGAGTTTCTATGTGTGAAAATGTTATGTTCTCCAGAACAAAGTCAGCTGAAGAACAAGATTTTATGAGCGTGATCCAGAGATCATGTAAAAGTGCATCACAGTCTCAAGCGTCTCAAACTGTAGTAAATTCTGTAACTCAGGTCTTGTTTACATTTTCAATCTTTTGGTTCAGTTTTAATATTCAGCTTCAACTTCTTGCAGAATTTTGATTTGTGTAGTTATGCTTTTTTTGAGTCATCACTGTGTCCTGAAAGTATCACAACATGACACACACACACAGATTGTGTATTATTGTTGTTCACACAGACATCTCACACATTTGTGACCTCACAATTCAGAGTTCATGCAACAATAACTGGAATATTAACTTTCATCATGAGTTATGAGCGTTTGAGACATACAGTCATTATTGTTTCACAATAAAAGGGATCCATGTGTGGTAACATTTCATACATTCTTAGCGGAACAAACCTTTCTTTCTTGAACTGATTTACTTTTGGCTGCAAATCTCAGAATGGTTCCAGTGGAAACAGTTTTCTGAAAAGGTGAAGCTGCTGGATCTGTTTATGTATGTGTTATATCTGTGTATTATCTACATATCATCAGCATGTGTGAATGATGGAGTGAAACTTACAGCTACATTCATATACAACCCCAATTCCAATGAAGTTGGGACGTTGTGTAAAATGTAAATAAAAACAGAATACAATGATTTGCAAATCCTCTTCAACCTATACGTATTCAGTTGAATACACTACAAAGACAAGATATTTAATGTTCAAACTGATAAACTTTATTGTTTTTGTGCAAATATTTGGTCATTTTGAAATGGATGCCTGCAACACATTTCAAAAAAGTTGGGACGGGACAACAAAAGACTGGGAAAGTTGATGAATGCTCAAAGAACACCTGTTTGGAAGATTCCACAGGTGAACAGGTTAACTGGAAACAGGTGAGTGTCATGATTGGGTATAAAAGGAGCATCTCCAAAAGGCTCAGCTATTCACAAGCAAAGATGGGGTGAGGATCACCACTTTGTGAACAACTGCATGAAAAAAATAGTCCAACAGTTTAAGAACAATGTTTCTCAACGTTCAAGTTCAAGGAGTTTAGGGATTCCATCATCTACAGTCCATAATATACTCAGAAGATTCAGAGAATCTGGAGAACTTTCTACACGTAAGTGGCAAGGCCAAAATCCAACACTGAATGCCCGTGACCTGACATAATTGTGTAAAGGATCTTACCATGTGGGCTCAGGAACACTTCAGAAAACCATTGTCAGTTAACACAGTTTGTCACTACATCTATAAGTGCAAGTTAAAACTCTACCATGCAAAGCAAAAGCCATACATCAACAACATCCAGAAACACCTCCGCCTTCTCTGGGCCCGAGCTCATTTGAAATGGACAGATGCAAAATGGAAAAATGTGCTGTGGTCTGATGAGTCCACATTTCAAATTGTTTTTGGAAATCATGGACATCGTGTCCTCTGGACAAAAGAGGAAAAAGACCATCCAGATTGTTACCAGCGTAAAGTTCAAAAGCCATCATCTGTGATGGTATGGGGGTGTGTTAGTGCCCATGGTATGGTCACCTTACACATCTGTGATGGCACCATCAATGCTGAAAGGTACATCCAGGTTTTGGAGCAACACATGCTGCCATCCAAGCAACGTCTTTTTCAGGGACGTCCCTGTTTATTTCAGCAAGACAATGTCAAGCCACATTCTGCACGTGTTACAACAGTGTGGCTTTGTAGTAAAAGAGTGCAGGTACTAGACTGGCCTGCCTGCAGTCCAGACCTGTCGCCTATTGAAAATGTGTGGCGCATTATGAAGCGCAAAATATGACAACGGAGACCCCGGACTGTTGAACAACTGAAGTCGTACATCAAGCAAGAATGGGAAAGAATTCCACCTGCAAAGCTTCAACAATTAGTGTCCTCAGTTCCTAAACACTTATTGAGTGTTGTTAGAAGGAAAGGTGATGTAACACAGTGGTAAACATACCACTGTCCCAGCTTTTTTGAAACATGTTGCAGGCATCCATTTCAAAATGAGCAACTATTTACACAAAAACAATAAAGTTTATCAGTTTGAACATTAAATATCTTGTCTTTGTGGTGTATTCGATTGAATATAAGTTGAAGAGGATTTGAAAATCATTGTATTCTGTTTTTATTTACATTTTACACAACGTCCCAACTTCATTGGAATTAGGGTTGTAGATTTGGCCAGGAGTCAAATTTTTATTTTGTTTGTAAAAGCAGAGCTACACAGTCCGCACAGCAGACAGTATGTATGTTTCTATGTCGATCTCGGGTCAACAAACTGTGCAATATGTTTGCTGTATGCACACGACTTTTTTTTTTTACAACCTGCATATAGTGTGTTTGTGTCCTGCTTATAGTATTTTTTCATTTTCTTATGTGCTGTGCCTACGTATTTACCCTGCCTTCTATTTGCACTTTTTTTCTCCGTGCTAAACTGCATAAAGGAAAAATCAACCCAGAATTGTGTCATCAATGTCTGAAGATCAGAAGCTGTGTGGCGACATGACACGCAGCACCTCTTGTACTCTTTTGGGATGATCAACGGATATTTTGTGGGTTTTTTCCTCTTCACATCATGTGACCAGCACAGGGAAGCCTCACAGAAGCAGTGGTGGGCACACTTCCGATAATCCGATAACATATAATTATCGAAGATAATGTTTTCATTATCAGATTATCTTTTTAGATAAATTTAAAAACCATCATCAGACTAATTATCTTCCGATGAATTACCGTCCGATAACTTTTAGACCGATAACGTACTAAACTAAGCTGAACAGTGAAAAACATTTTTAAAACTGGTAAAGCTGTTGAGACCTACCTGTTAAAAGTTTCCTAAGAGGCATGTTGTTCTACCCTCTGCAAACAGAAACCACTCTATCGTCTGTAAGCAAAGGAGAACTGGTGACCAAAAAAAAAGTCATTTCCTTTAACACCATACTAATATAATCGCAATGTCACCAAGTCATCCAGAGGCATACATGTTTAACTTAGAGTTCAAATTTTAACCACTCATTTTAGACAAGTTATTTAAAATTATTGTCATGTCTGAAGTTTATAAAGTGAAAATATCAGATATATGTTTTCGTTTTAAAGTAATGTGCTAATTTTTAAGGTTTTGTGAGCACATGCTGTGCCAGGCAGCAATGCATTATGGGTAGCATAAGGTAATCTCAGACGTTCACGACAGGACAAATGCATTTCAGACACTCTGTTCAGGGTCCACAGATAACAGCATTAAACTCTAATGCCTAAAACTCTCGTGAATATATTCTCTGGGTTTATAGACGTTAGTGTATTTGCGTTTGTTAAATTCCACGCATCTTAAATGTAGCAGACACGGATTATCTCGAATTTTGTTTGACATTTTTTCAAGGCCGCTACTGCCATCTACTGGCCAGGAGTGTTCATGGCGGTATTAAACGTCTGGGTACATGGCTGCTCTCAAAGTGTTGGTATTGTCCATTGTCCAGGCGCTTTTTGTGTGCATATACGAGGTCTATTAGAAAAGTATCCGACCTTATTATTTTTTTCAAAAACCATATGGATTTGAATCACGTGTGATTACATCAGACATGCTTGAACCTTCGTGGGCATGCGAGAGTTTTTTCACGCCTGTCGGTTACGTCATTCGCCTGTGGGCAGTCTTTGAGTGAGGAGTGGCCCACCCTCTCGTCGATTTTTTCATTGTTTAGGAATGGCTCAGAGACTGCTGCTTTTTTTGATCAAAATTTTTTCAAAACTGTAAGGTACAACTGAGTGGACACCATTCGATAAATTCAGCTGGTTTTCGGTAAAAATTTTAATGGCTGATGAGAGATTTTGGTCTGGTAGTATCGCTTTAAGGACGGCCCACGGCACCTGATGGCGATCTGCGCTTCGAGGTGGCAGTGTCTCACCGTTTCAAGTTGAAAACTTCCACATTTCAGGCTCTGTTGACCCAGGAAGTCGTCAGAGAACAGAGAACTTTCAGAAGAAGTCGGCATGAGGAGTTTATTTGGACATTCCATTGTTAAAGGACATTTTGTAATGAAAGAACGTGCGGGCAGAGTCGCATGTCGGGCCGGACCCGACCGCGGGGGGTCGCGATAGGAAAAACACCTCCGTTGGAAACCTTAACGGGCAAGTTGGAACATGCCCAAGCTGTTAAACAATTTCTCAGTTACTCACTTGTTGAAAGCCATCAAAGCCGCCTGAATTTTACAAATGGTTTTCAACATGGAGGTGTTTTTCCTGTCGCGGCGCACGCAGATTTGCCGAGTCGTCACGGAAACGACTTGGCAAATTTGCGCGCACGTGTTTCATTAAAAAATGTCCTTAAACAGTGGAATGTCCGCATAAAGTCCTCATGCCGGCCTCTTCTGAATCTTCTCTGTTCTCTCACGACGTCCTGGGTGAATTAAGCCTTAAATTAGGATGTTTTCAGGTCGAAACAGGCCGACGATGGCACCTGGAAGCGCTGCACGACGTCCTGCTCTGTGGGAAGTCCTTACACCGACAGAAACACCCCATAATCTCTCATCAGCCGTTAAACCTTTCACCGAAAACCAGCTTAATTTCTCGAATAGTGTCCACTCAGATATTCCTCACAGGTCCAGAAAAAATGTTGATAAAGCAACGCGCGCCGTCTCGAGCAGCGTGTGAAACAAAGGAATTCAGCCGAGAGGGCTCACTCAAGGTCTGCCCACAGGGAAATGACGTCACCGACACGCGTGAAAAAACTCACGCATGCGCACGAGGGTTCAAGCATGGTTGGTGTAATCGCACGTCATTCAAATCCATATAGTTAAAAAAAATAAAAAGGTCAGTTTATTATCTAATAGACCTCGTATTTGTTAACTTTGTGTTATGTGTCGGACGCAGCCCGGAGAACCGACCAGCGTTTGAAGGACCCAGTATAAAATAAGCAGAGCACGGTACAAAGGATAACAGAGTTTAATAAACATAACAGTGATGTGATAAATATAACAAAAGAGTGCGCGGTCTGGTGTGGTGGATTACGGTGCGCTCCCAGCAGCACTAACGGTCCGGAGCCAGAACCAGTTCGGACCCAAGGACCCCGCCGACACCCCCCAGGTGGCTGCGACAAACCGAGTCTGTGAATGAAGAAATCATCATGTGAGTCCACACTCCACACACAGAGAGACCGCTCAAAGGTGTACAAACAGCAAACACATCCTGGCTTAATTACTAATCAGCTTCCCACCCTGCAGGCATGGAACACCCTGTTCACAAACTCACTGCAGTGGAAGCTGATTAAAACGACTAACATAACAGCTCAATATAATAAGGTGTGAGGGACACCACATTTACTGACTGTACAAATGTTAGTCACAAAACCTGACGTACCTCAGGAAGTGTGCTGACGAGCGTGAGACCTCACCCTCTCCTCTGTCACAGACATGAATCAAACCTGGACGTTCTCTGCATCCACTGATGATGAGATGGCTCTCGAGACGACGATCTCACCCGTCTGGTCACAAGGTCGAGTCTCTGGCACATACACACTGTGTACTCCAGACTTAAATGCCACCATGTTCCAATCCGTGTAGATGCACCACAGCTGTGAGTCCTGACGAGCCGCAGGTGATCAGGGTGAGGTCCTGATAACTCAGCCACACAGCCACTCAGTCCCAAATGCGCACCACCTGGAAGGAAAACCAAAAGACAGAAACAGAAGACCAACAAAAGCCAGCCAGGCATGCCAGCCACAACACTTTGTATTCTAAAACTACGGGTAGAAGTAATTCCGACTCCTTATCAGTCCACATGAACGAGGTTGGCGCCACGTTTTTAGTTTTTGTGGAAGTGACGACAAGAGAATAAGGCGCCTGACTGGATAGAATTTTAATCAGTACCGCCACCCAAAGGTTTGGCAGACTAATTACAACACATTTATACGGTTCGATGTGGATGGATTTTTTTTAAACAACGTAGTGTGGATGATGTTTTTTCCACAAACTGAAAGGGTAAGATATTCGGTTTTACAAATACCCGACAACGTGTGTACATGGCCTTATGTCTGTGAAAGGCACTATATAAATAAGTTTACTTACTTACTTACTAATATTGAGTGCACGTTTTACAACATTATAAAAGTTTTAAAACATGCAATTGCGATGACACTTCCAGGGCTCCGTAAAAATGCCTGTTTTTACAAATAAAAATGGAATATTTTACAAAAGCACATTTATTTTTAAACCAACACACGACACATGTCACATTAACGTGTTGGTTTACATAATGGATTACTGAACCAATCACTGTTTAGCACTTTTACCCAGAATGCTTTGCGGTCTGTGTTTGTTACAAAACCTCAGAATTAGTGCCTTATTCAACATTAAAAGATATATGTTATATTTTAACTTTGTACAAATGACAGAATTGACATTAATGGAGTTATTCTATCAGTATTTTCAAAAAACCATAAGTTAGTATGACTTTATTTTTCAAGACCTCCGCCTGACCAGAGTATTGAAATTGATAGAGAGCTGGCTTTATGGTTGCTCTTGGTGTGTCTCTGTGGTGGGAGTGCTGCTTCCAGCAGTGGCAGAATGTTGAAAGAAAAATGATTATGATTAGTAAAGAGTTGATTTCGTGGGCGCTCTAAGGATTTGTCTGTGCTGCTTCCTGCAGGGAGCAGCATGGTCAAACATTCTTGCTTGTTCTTTAGGTCTTTTACCGCTTTTGATGCTTTCAAAAGTGATTGTGTTAAAAATCAATTTCAGCTGTTTAGTAACTGCAAATGTCCCATAGACAACACCGGAATTTATTGGTTATCGATTATCTGTAACTTCCGATACATTTTTGGGTGGTTTATCTTTATCAAAGATAACTTTTCAGTTATCTTATTATCTGTTATCGAAGTTAATTTTTTGGTTATCTGTGCGCACCACTGCACAGAAGTAAACCATGATGCTAACTCATGAATTGAAAATAACCACAATCTTTCGCAACAATAAACAAACACAGTGTGTTTCGATACATTAATGCTGGCTTTCTTTTGCACACTGTGGTTTACAAAGGAGGCGGAGCTGGAAATGTGTTTGCCCACAAAACTTGTAAAAGTCACTCAAAAACTCGTTTGAAGCACCTTGAGGCAGTGTTGTTGTGATTTGGTGCCGCACAAATAAACTGCATTGAATTGAACAGGTAGTGCACCCCCTTGTGTATGCAGTTGGCCAAACTGCTATTGTGACACTGCACATTTCCCCATGAAGGACTAAAAAATGAAGATCTGACCTCTCTTATCTTACACTGGAGTTGAATCCACACATGTGGTCACAGAAAAATAACAAACCTTTGTCAAAAAGAAACAAAAAACTAACGTCATCATTCACACTGTACTGACAGACGGACAGCAATTTGTAAGATTTTTCTGAAAATTAGATGATAAATAAACTGTGATTCTAACGTCTCTGTGTTCTTATAGAACGGGGGCGTGTGCAGTGGATGCACGCTGTTGTGCTAACTTCATTACATTGTGTGTTTGTTGTCTTCGTTACAGATGCAGATTTACATGTACAACTCAGACGACTTTGACAGCCTCAGCGCGGCGCTCAGGGAGAAGAGGATTATTGCTGCCATGGCTGTGTTTTTTCAGGTGAGCGTGTGTGTGTGTGTGTGTGTGTGCGCGCGCGCGTGCGAAAGATAGAGAGAGATACAGAGAGAGAGAGGTTTGACTTTCCAAAAGCCTTTATCATACTTTTGAAATAGGCCACAAAACAGTCTTCAACGTTCAGCATTAACTAACAGTACAAAAAAAAAACAGACACATTAGCGAGAAAAAAAAGCACATATATTAAATACACTATCTTTCGTCAAAAGGAGACTATTTAGCACTAAAAGAAAAGTTTTCCTCCATAACAAAGCAGATTACTTATTGCAGTAAGAACCACTCTGAGCAGGGATTGGACCCCAGGATGCAGGACAGCCAGAACACAAAAGGGTTAAATGCAAAAACCAAGATACTTTATTTCTCCAGGTGACAGTGATAACAATTGTGATCAATAATCCCTTCTGTGTTAAGGTTAGAGGTCCAGACGGGCCCAGACCCCCCCCCCCCCCCCCCCCCCCCCCCCCCCCCCCCCGACAGGCAAAATTCCTACAGGGCAGCACTGATTAACCCAGCCTTGATAAAGCCCAATCAGGATAGAGCAACCTTTAAACTCTATATTTCATGGATGAAGCAGTTTGATTGTAAATGATATTGGTAGTCTTTCTGTATGTATCTATAGATACTATCTACAAAAGCAATATTTCCTATTGTGAAGTATCTTTAAATCCCCCTTCCAAATATCTTGTCTTTGTGGTGTATTGAATTGAATATAGGTTGAAGAGGATTTGAAAATCATTGTATTCTGTTTTTATTTACACTTAACACAACGTCCCAACTTCATTGGAATTGGGGTTGTATATCTAAACAAATGAATAAATATAGTGCACGCACACACACACACACATCAAATCAAATCAAATCAATTTTATTTATATAGCGCCAAATCACAACAAACAGTTGCCCCAAGGCGCCTTATATTGTAAGGCAAGGCCATACAATAATTACGGAAAAACCCCAACGGTCAAAACGACCCCCTGTGAGCAAGCACTTGGCAACAGTGGGAAGGAAAAACTCCCTTTTAACAGGAAGAAACCTCCAGCAGAACCAGGTTAAGGGAGGGGCAGTCTTCTGCTGGGACTGGTTGGGGCTGAGGGAGAGAACCAGGAAAAAGACATGCTGTGGAGGGGAGCAGAGATCAATCACTAATGATTAAATGCAGAGTGGTGCATATAGAGCAAAAAGAGAAAGAAACACTCAGTGCATCATGGGAACCCCCCAGCAGTCTAAGTCTATAGCAGCATAACTAAGGGATGGTTCAGGGTCACCTGATCCAGCCCTAACTATAAGCTTTAGCAAAAAAGAAAGTTTTAAGCCTAATCTTAAAAGTAGAGAGGGTGTCTGTCTCCCTGATCTGAATTGGGAGCTGGTTCCACAGGAGAGGAGCCTGAAAGCTGAAGGCTCTCCCTTCCATTCTACTCTTACAAACCCTAGGTACTACAAGTAAGCCTGCAGTCTGAGAGCGAAGCGCTCTATTGGGGTGATATGGTACTATGAGGTCCCTAAGATAAGATGGGACCTGATTATTCAAAACCTTATAAGTAAGAAGAAGAATTTTAAATTCTATTCTAGAATTAACAGGAAGCCAATGAAGAGAGGCCAATATGGGTGAGATATGCTCTCTCCTTCTAGTCCCCGTCAGTACTCTAGCTGCAGCATTTTGAATTAACTGAAGGCTTTTCAGGGAACTTTTAGGACAACCTGATAATAATGAATTACAATAGTCCAGCCTAGAGGAAATAAATGCATGAATTAGTTTTTCAGCATCACTCTGAGACAAGACCTTTCTAATTTTAGAGATATTGCGCAAATGCAAAAAAGCAGTCCTACATATTTGTTTAATATGCGCATTGAATGACATCCTGATCAAAAATGACCAGTATTTCTCACAGTATTACTGGAGGTCAGGGTAATGCCATCCAGAGTAAGGATCTGGTTAGACACCATGTTTCTAAGATTTGTGGGGCCAAGTACAATAACTTGAGTTTTATCTGAGTTTAAAAGCAGGAAATTAGAGGTCATCCATGTCTTTATGTCTGTAAGACAATCCTGCAGTTTAGCTAATTGGTGTGTGTCCTCTGGCTTCATGGATAGATAAAGCTGGGTATCATCTGCGTAACAATGAAAATTTAAGCAAACCATCTAATAATACTGCCTAAGGGAAACATGTATAAAGTGAATAAAATTGGTCCTAGCACAGAACCTTGTGGAACTCCATAATTAACCTTAGTCTGTGAAGAAGATTCCCCATTTACATGAACAAATTGTAATCTATTAGATAAATATGATTCAAACCACCGCAGTGCAGTGCTTTTAATACCTATGGCATGCTCTAATCTCTGTAATAAAATTTTATGGTCAACAGTATCAAAAGCAGCACTGAGGTCTAACAGAACAAGCACAGAGATGAGTCCACTGTCCGAGGCCATAAGAAGATCATTTGTAACCTTCACTAATGCTGTTTCTGTACTATGATGGATTCTAAAACCTGACTGAAACTCTTCAAATAGACCATTCCTCTGCAGATGATCAGTTAGCTGTTTTACAACTACCCTTTCAAGAATGTTTCTTTTCAAGAACACACATACACACAATAGTTTGCAAATAAACATATGTTTAAGAACCATAATGAAAATGAGGGGCCTATAATGTCTGCCACCTTTCTCAAATCTCTTTTGTACAAACTAGGTCATAAATATAAAGAGTGTCAGATAGGAATCAACAGAATAATATAAATGCAGCATGAAGTTGACAAATCTGTTTATCTGAAAGTGTGATTCTGACTGGACGAGCAGCTCTGCAGGGGAAAGAATGAATAAAGATATCATAAAGACATCAATAATTCATTTTTCTCCACGAGGACTATATCTAAAGTTTGACTGATTTTAGGTGACATTTGACCTCAAGTGAAACACTGAAGGTCAAGGTCAGTCACTTATCCCAGGTAACGGCTTATAAGCAAGGCCTATGACTATGTGCATGCCAAATTTGGAGGCAAATTTTCAAAAAATGCGACCAGGAAAATTGTTTAGTTGAATTTATTATTTGACCTTCCCGTGACCTTGACCTTTGACTTTGAGCTTGATCCTTTTGTGTACTGAAAGGTACCTTGTTAAGGCTGCTACCTGTGAAGTTGCAAGAGTCTGTGATGTAAACTATGTGCTGCACAGCAAGTTAAAGGTAAAAATGCAATGATTACAGACAAACCTCAAAAAACCCAAAAAAACAAAACAACAAACACATACTGACAATCATATGTTGCAAAACTTCCTTTTGGCAAGATATTGGGGGGGGGGGGATATCCAGGGCGGGGGGTAAAATATCCTAGACCAACCTCCTTCCAGTGAGATATCCCAGGATATCTCAGAGGGGAAGATAAACTGTTACACTGGGCCCACATACAGTGGTGGAAGTTTGGGAGCCAGAGTGCACACAGGGACAGACTTGGGAGTCTGAGAACAAGCTGGAGTCCTGGAGTATATGGAGCTGGAACCACGGCCAGGTGGGACGCAGACAGCCAAGGACAAGGAATTAGGAACATCCCCTTGCTCCTCAGTGGGGATGTGCCCGGTTCTTAGGGGGATGTGCCTAGTCCATAGTGGGGATGTGTCTGGTTCTTAGTGTGGATGTACCTGGTCCTTAGTGGGGATGTGTCTGGTTCTTAGTGTGGATGTGTCTAGTCCTTAGTGTTGATGTACCTGGTCTTTAGTGGGGATCTGTCTGGTTCTTAGTGGGGATGTGTCTGGTCCATAGTGGGGATGTGCCTGGTCCTTAGTGTGGGTGTGCCTGGTCCTTAGGGGGGATGTGTCTGGTCCTTAGTGTGAGTGTGTGTGGTCCTTAGCGGGGATGTGTCTGGGTCCTTAGTGGGGATGTGTCTGGTCCTTAGTGTGAGTGTGTGTGGTCCTTAGCGGGGATGTGTCTGGGTCCTTAGTGGGGATGTGTCTGGTCCTTTGTGTGGGTGTGTCTGGTCCTGAGTGGGGATGTGCCTGGCCCTTAGTGTTGATGTGCCTGGCCCTTAGTGTTGATGTGCCTGGTCCTTAGTGTGGATGTGTTTGGTCCTTAGTGTGAATGTGTCTGGTCTTTAGTGTTGATGTACATGGTCCATAGTGGGGATGTGCCTGGTCCTTAGTGTGGATGTGCCTGGTCCTTAGTGTGGATGTGCCTGGTCCTTAGTGTAGATGTGCCTGGTCCATAGTGGGGATGTGCCTGGTCCATAGTGGTTATGTGTCTGGTCTTTAGTGTGGGTGTGTCTGGTCCTTAATGGGGATGTGTCTGGTCCTTAATGGGGATGTGTCTGGTCCTTAATGGGGATGTGTCTGGTCCTTAGTGCGAGTGTGTGTGGTCCTTAGCGGGGATGTGTCTGTGTCCTTAGCGGGGATGTGTCTGGTCCTTCGTGTGGGTGTGTCTGGTCCTGAGTGGGGATGTGCCTGGCCCTTAGTGGAGATGTGTCTGTGTCCTTAGTGGGGATGTGTCTGGTCCTTTGTGTGGGTGTGTCTGGTCCTGAGTGGGGATGTGCCTGGCCCTTAGTGTTGATGTACCTGGTCCTTAGTGGGGATGTGCCTCGTCCTTGGTGTTGATGTACCTGGTCCATAGTGGGGATGTGCCTGGTCCTTAGTGTGGGTGTGTCTGGTCCTTAATGGGGATGTGTCTGGTCCTTAGTGTGGCTGTGTCTGGTCCTTAGTGTGGATGTACCTGGTCCATAGTGTGGATGTGCCTGGTCTTTAGTGGGGATGTTTCTGGTCCTCAGTGTGGATGTGCCTGGTCCTTTGTTGGGATGTGTCTGATCCTTAGTGTGGATGTGCCCGGTCCTTTGTTGGGATGTGTCTGGTCCTCAGTGTGCATGTGTCTGGTCCTTAGTGTGGATGTGTCTGGTCCTCAGTGTGGATGTGCCTGGTCCTTTGTTGGGATGTGTCTGATCCTTAGTGTGGATGTGTCTGGTCCATAGTGGTTATGTGTCTGGTCTTTAGTGTGGGTGTGTCTGGTCCTTAATGGGGATGTGTCTGGTCCTTAATGGGGATGTGTCTGGTCCTTAATGGGGATGTGTCTGGTCCTTAATGGGGATGTGTCTGGTCCTTAATGGGGATGTGTCTGGTCCTTAGTGCGAGTGTGTGTGGTCCTTAGCAGGGATGTGTCTGTGTCCTTAGCGGGGATGTGTCTGGTCCTTCGTGTGGGTGTGTCTGGTCCTGAGTGGGGATGTGCCTGGCCCTTAGTGGAGATGTGTCTGTGTCCTTAGTGGGGATGTGTCTGGTCCTTCGTGTGGGTGTGTCTGGTCCTGAGTGGGGATGTGTCTGGCCCTTAGTGTTGATGTACCTGGTCCTTAGTGGGGATGTGCCTCGTCCTTGGTGTTGATGTACCTGGTTCATAGTGGGGATGTGCCTGGTCCTTAGTGTGGGTGTGTCTGGTCCTTAATGGGGATGTGTCTGGTCCTTAGTGTGGCTGTGTCTGGTCCTTAGTGTGGCTGTGTCTGGTCCTTAGTGTGAATGTACCTGGTCCATAGTGTGGATGTGCCTGGTCTTTAGTGGGGATGTTTCTGGTCCTCAGTGTGGATGTGCCTGGTCCTTTGTTGGGATGTGTCTGATCCTTAGTGTGGATGTGCCCGGTCCTTTGTTGGGATGTGTCTGGTCCTCAGTGTGCATGTGTCTGGTCCTTAGTGTGGATGTGTCTGGTCCTCAGTGTGGATGTGCCTGGTCCTTTGTTGGGATGTGTCTGATCCTTAGTGTGGATGTGCCTGGTCCTTTGTTGGGATGTGTCTGGTCTTCAGTGTGGATGTGTCTGGTCCTTAGTGTGGGTGTGTCTGGTCCTTAGTGTGTATGTACCTGGTCCATAGTGGGGATGTGCCTGGTCTTTAGTGGGGATGTTTCTGGTCCTCAGTGTGGATGTGCCTTGTTCTTAGTAGGAATGTGCCTGGTCCTTTGTTGGGATGTGTCTGGTCGTCAGTGTGGATGTGTCTGGTCCTTAGTGTGGATGTGTCTGGTCCTTAGTGTGGATGTGTCTGGTCCTCAGTGTGGATGTGCCTGGTCCTTAGTGTGGATGTGCCTGGTCCTTAGTGTGGATGTGTCTGGTCCTCAGTGTGGATGTGCCCGGTCCTTAGTGTGGATGTGTCTGGTCCTCAGTGTGGATGTGTCTGGTCCTCAGTGTGGATGTGTCTGGTCCTTAGTGTGGATGTGTCTGGTCCTCAGTGTGGATGTGCCTGGTCCTTAGTGTGGATGTGTCTGGTCCTCAGTGTGGATGTGCCTGGTCCTTTGTTGGGATGGCCCTTCTGAGTGCCCTTCTGGTCATATGGATTGGCAACAGTGGGAGTTAATTATGACAGATGAGAAACAGAAAAGTTGTGCAGAAAAGAAACATGAGCTTATGTGATCTTCTACCACATGTTCTTTCATTGTTGTTTTCCAGTTTTCTTGTGGCAGTGGATGGTCCTTGGGTAGAAAAACGGGGATGGAGCTGTTGAATAAAACATGGAAAAAAAATAGAGATGAAGACAGCCGGACATTATGACATGAGGTCTTGTGGCTGAAAATCTTAGGAGACAAGACCGTGGAATTTGAAAGATAAACATGAATAATGAAACGCCAATTCCCTCAGTCTTGTCTCTGCAATGTTCTGTCTCAGCTTTGATTTCTCTTAATCTCACTTTCTGTACACACACACAGAATGCACACACACAATTTTCTTCTTCAATGCTGCACAGATAAAAGCTCCTTGTGGCAGCTGCATTCATTAAACACAAGCAGAAACTCTCCAGCTCGCATTTTGACCCCAACCAGTATGTGGAGATCCTCGACTGGCCACTTGAGGCAAACTCCAAAACAAAGACACTGCTGCAGAAACCCATTTTAAAACATCCGACTTTAGAGCAGAAATAAACTTGTTTACAAAATGGTTTTGGTCTCTATCGATAGTTTCCGCCTCCGTGACAGCTGCACTGGGGCAATTTTTTTTTAATTTCTTAGTTTAAGATGTTTTAATCAATAAAATTATGTATAATTGTGGGTGTGGCTGCTTTGAGTGACAGCAGCTGGGTCCAGTGACTCCTCCCCCCGACCGTAACAGAGCCGCTTGCTGTTGAGTTGTTGCTGTCTGCTTGTAGTATTTCATTACAAACAACTGGAATGATACAGCTTGTTGTGTGGGGAAACATCCTAAAGGATTATCTAAGACAACCCTGCTGTAATATTCACACTGAGTGAAACTTTGGTCTTATTTATTGTTGTATGCTAATGGTGTTGGCACTTTTAGCAGCTGTCAGTAGGTCCACTTAATGCACAATTACTGAGGAAATACATGACTGATTTTTACTGTCCACACCAAAGCAAATCGTTAGGAGAACCACCGCGTAGTCCACGTAAATCCATCCATCCATCCATCCATTTTCTTCCGCTTTATCTGGAGTCGGGTCGTGGGGGCAGCAGCTCAAGCAAAGCCACCCAGACCTCCCGATCCACACACACCTCCCCCAGCTCCTCCGGGGAAACCCCAAGGCGTTCCCAAGCCAGCCGAGAGATGTAGTCCCTCCAGTGTGTCCTGGGTCTTCCCCGGGACCTCCTCCCAATGGGACGTGCCCGGAACACCTCTCCAGCGAGGCTTCCAGGGGGCATCCGGAAAAGATGCCTGAGCCACCTCAACTGACTCCTTTCGACATGGAGGAGCAGCGGCTCGACTCCGAGCTCCTCCAGAGTGACCCAGCTCCTCACTCTATCTCTAAGGGAGCGCCCAGCCACCCTGCGGAGGAAACTCATCTTGGCCGCTTGTACTCCCGATCTCGTTCTTTCGGTCATGAGCCAAATCTCATGCAGAAGACGTGGACATCAGACATGCAGAGGAATTCGCGTGTCGGGACGGAGCCGCATGGCGCAAAGCAACGCCGTGATGAAGCCTCAGAGGACATGTTCTGGTATGTCCAGCTCATCCACAATTTCTCGGATAGTCACACGACTGAAAAGCCACCAAAAGCCGTCTGAAAGCCATCTGAAAGCCGTCCTGTGAGACCAACACGGAGGTGCTTTTGTCCCGCGCCATTCGCGGCTCTGTGGCACATTCCTCCGCTCCTCTTTCCATGACAAAAACTCCTGTAACAGTGGAATGTGCCGAAAAAGTGCTGATGTCCACGTCTTCTGCCAGTTCTGTGGTAGTCAGACGATGTCCCTGATCAACACAGCATTCACTTTGGAAATGATCTGGTCGTTTCAGCCTGTCGATCGCCGCTCGGAGCGCGGCGCACTCTCAGCCGCTGTGGGCGGTCTTTAAACCGGCTGTAACACTCCTTAATCTGTGTGATCCCCATAAAATCGTCCCTGAAAGCCATCTGAATTTTCCGAACGGTGTCCACCTGGAGGTCTCTCACAGTTTCTGGAAAAATTTGATGCAGCAAAGCTGTAAATCGTTCAGACATTTTGCTCGCAATAAAAATCCAACAAGGGTGGTGGACCACTGCTCACACAAAGCCTGCTCACAGGCGAATGACGCAACCGACAGGTGTGAAGAAACTCATGCATGCGCACGAAGGTTCAAGCTTGGCTGTTGTAATCACACGTGATTCAAATCCCTATGGTTTTTGCAAAAAATAAAAAGGTCGGCTACTTTTCTAACAGACCTCGTATGATAATAGTTGATATTTTCTTTAGTGTTTTAGCTCTCCCCCTTGTTAGGTAGGTGTGTCATAAAAAGCAGTACAGCCGAAGAATACATAAAAATCCATCAGGAATAAAACAACTGCTAACTGCTCACAACTATTTTCTGTGAAGCCGCATGACGACATCATGTAGCTTAATGGAGAGTCTACGGAGAAGCTTCTCTGTAGTCTGTAGAAAACAGCCCCTGGTTCACACATACACACACACAACGCACTTTTAGAAGAAGGTAAATGACTGAAGACTTTAAATAATTATTTCTATGCACAATGACTGCTGTTATGTGATGATTGGAGTTTACAGAGTGACAGCAGCAGGTGTGAGTTCGTACCTTTACCTGCTCCAGCCAACTGTTGCAATTTGAGAGGCTGAGAAACAAAGAAGATGCTCTTCAGTCGATGGATTGGAAGGTGTATATGCACTCCTGGGTTTGGTTTCAAATTCAGTTTCAATTGTATTTTTAAAAAGGTACCGTGGTGGATTAGTGGTTAGCACCGTTGCCTCACAGCAAGAAGGTCCTGGGTTTGATTCCCACCTTTGGCCTTTCTGTGTGGAGTTTGCGTGTTCTCCCTGTGTTTGTGTGGGTTCCCTCCGGGTGCTCCAGCTTCCTCCCACATCCAAAGACATGCAGGTTAGATGGACTGGAGACTTTAAATTAGGTGTGAATGTGTTTGTCTGTCTGTATGTGACCCTGCGACAGACTGGCGTCCTGTCCAGGGTGTAACCCCGCCTCATGGCCTGTGACTGCTGGGATTGGCTCCAGCCCCCGTGGCCCTTAATTGGAGTAAGTGGTTGAAGATGAGTGAGTGAGTGTATTTTTAAAAACCTGCCAAATGAATGCTAAACCAGTCCAGTGCTCTTTTTACCTACAAAATAAAATTCTATACTGCCCAGTCGGGCAACACAAGCACTGCGCTGAGGGGAGATGACTCACCGCTGTCCCCACAGCATCCTGGCTCTTCACACTTTTCAATGAGTGCACCATTGTTCTGGGATGTGCAATTACACACGTGTGCCAAAGGAGCTCAGTATGACCCACCAGAACTCAGCTACACAGTAACAATCGTGTCAAAAGTCTTTAAGTTTCACAGAAGCCATAGACATTTATATATTGATTAGATCTTTAGATTTAACATATAAATTGTTAAATCTAAAATCTCAAAAGTCATCGCAATTCTGTATAAAGCACAATTCTTCCACTCCCAGCATTACACTATATCATTCATTACTTGTCCCATATATGACCTACTGCATTGAGGTTTGGGGAAACACATATAAAACAAACACAATCCAGTGATTTTGTTACAGAAGAATGCTATAAGAGTTATAAGTAATAAACCATATCGTGAGCCAACAAACCCACTATTTGTCTGTTTACACATGTTGAAATTCTGGGACTTCATTGATTGTATTACGATACAGACCATGTACAACGTGTACACACACGTATATATATATATATATATATATATATATATATATATATATATATATATTATTGTGAACACCCCCTTTTCTACTTTTTTTTACTAATAGCCCAATTTCATAGCCTTAAGAGTGTGCATATCATGAATGCTTGGTCTTGTTGGATTTGTGAGAATCTACTGAATCTACTGGTACCTTGTTTCCCATGTAACAATAAGAAATATACTCAAAACCTGGATTAATCTTTTTAGTCACATAGCACTACTATTATTCTGAACACGACTGTACTTAACAACAAAAAGAAATCTGTCATTAAACAAAAACAAGACAAAAACAAAACTCGTGGGTAATTTCCAGTTTTGTGCAGCCGAAAGGGTGTAGGCTGAAGCAAAAGCTTATAATCACCCACCCCTTTTACCATTTGACACACACACATATATGAGGGCTGTCAATAAAGTAACGGTCCTTTTTATTTTTTTCAAAAACTATATGGATTTCATTCATATGTTTTTACGTCAGACATGCTTGAACCCTCGTGCGCATGCGTGAGTTTTTCCACGCCTGTCGGTGACGTCATTCGCCTGTGAGCACTCCTTGTGGGAGGAGTCGTCCAGCCCCTCGTCGGAATTCCTTTGTCTGAGAAGTTGCTGAGAGACTGGCGCGTTGTTTGATCAAAATTTTTTCTAAACCTGTGAGACACATCGAAGTGGACACGGTTCGAAAAATTAAGCTGGTTTTCAGTGAAAATTTTAACAGCTGATGAGAGATTTTGAGGTGATTCTGTCGCTTTAAGGACTTTTCACGGTGCGAGACGTCGCGCTGCGCTCTCAGGCGGCGTCGTCAGCCTGTTCAAGCTGAAAACCTCCACATTTCAGGCTCTATTGATCCAGGACGTCGTGAGAGAACAGATAAGTTTCAGAAGAAGTCGGTTTCAGCATTTTATCCGGATATTCCACTGTTAGAGATTTTTTTAATGAAAGACGTGCGGACGGATCCGCGCGTCGGGACGCAGCCGACGCGGTGCGGCGGCACAGGAAAAACACCTCCGTGTTGATAACCATTTGTAAAATCCAGGCGGCTTTTGATGGCGTTCAGTGGAGTGAGTATATGAGAAATTGTTTAACAGGCAGGACATGTTCCAACTTGTCCTTAAGGCTTTCAACAGAGGTGTTTTTCCTGTGGCGGAGCGTCGCGGCGGCTGCGTCCCGACGCGCGGACCCGTCCGCACGTCTTTCATTAAAAAAATCTCCTTTAACAGTGGAATATCCGGATAAAATGCTGAAACCGACTTCTTCTGAAACTTCTCTGTTCTCTCACGACGTCCTGGATCAATAGAACCTGAAATGTGGAGGTTTTCAGCTTGAACAGGCTGACGACGGCGGCTGAGAGCGCTGAGCGACGTCTCGCACCGTGAAAAGTCCTTAAAGCGACAGAATCACCTCAAAATCTCTCATCAGCCGTTAAAATTTTCACTGAAAACCAGCTTAATTTTTCGAACCGTGTCCACTTCGATGTGTCTCACAGGTTTAGAAAAAATTTTGATCAAACAACGCGCCAGTCTCTCAGCAACTTCTCAGACAAAGGAATTCCGACGAGGGGCTGGACGACTCCTCCCACAAGGAGTGCTCACAGGCGAATGACGTCACCGACAGGCGTGGAAAAACTCACGCATGCGCACGAGGGTTCAAGCATGTCTGACGTAAAAACATATGAATGAAATCCATATAGTTTTTGAAAAAAATAAAAAGGACCGTAACTTTATTGACAGCCCTCGTGTATATATATATATATATATATATATATATATATAGTAGCATCTGCTGTTGATGCTACAAACTCAAAAGTATTCTGTTCAAACTGCTTTTTTAGTAATCCTGTGAATCACTAAACTAGTATTTAGTTGTATAACCACAGTTTTTCATGATTTCTTCACATCTGTGAGGCATTAATTTTGTTGGTTTGGAACCAAGATTTTGCTGGTTTACTAGTGTGCTTGGGGTCATTGTCTTGTTGAAACAGTCATTTCAAGAGCATGTCCTCTTGAGCATAAGGCAACATGACTCACAAACTGTCTGCAGCCCTTAGACCCAAAAAGAACAATTTTACTCTCATCAATCCACAAAATATTCCTCCATTTCTCTTTAGGACAGTTGATGTGTTCTTTGGCAAATTGTAACCTCTTCTGCACATGTCTTTTATTTAACAGAGGGACTTTGCAGGGGATTCTTGCAAATAAATTAGCTTCACACAGGCATCTTCTAACTGTCACAGCACTTACAGGTAACTCCAGACTGTCTTTGATCATCCTGGAGCTGATCAATGGGTGAACCTTTGCCATTCTGGTTATTCTTCTGTCCATTTTGATGGTTGTTTTCCGTTTTCTTCCACACGTCTCTGTTTTTTTGTCCATTTTAAATCATTGGAGATCATTGTAGATGAACAGCCTATAATTTTTTGCACCTGCGTATAAGTTTTCCCCTCTCCAATCAACTTTTTATTCAAACTATGCTGTTCTTCTGAACAATGTCTTGAACATCCCATTTTCCTCAGGCTTTCAAAGAGAAAAGCATGTTCAACAGGTGCTGGCCTCATCCTTACTTAGGGGACACCTGATTCACACCTGTTTGTTCCACAAAATTGATGAACTCACTGACTGAATGCCACACTAATATTATTGTGAACACCCCCTTTTCTACTTTTTTTACTAATAGCCCAATTTCATAGCCTTAAGAGTGTGCATATCATGAATGCTTGGTCTTGTTGGATTTGTGAGAATCTACTGAATCTACTGGTACCTTGTTTCCCATGTAACAATAAGAAATATACTCAAAACCTGAATTAATCTTTTTAGTCACATAGCACTACTATTATTCTGAACACTACTGCATGTGTGCATGTGTGCACACCAAATTCATTCATTCATTCATTCATTCACATTTTGGTATAATTTGACTTATGGACACTTTGTGAGCTCATGTTATATCCACCTCAGCGAAGACGCTCAAGGAAGGCACTTGGGTTTCAGACCTGCCACTGACTGAACCTTGAGGTCCTGTTTCTCTGGTCTTTCAAACTGGGCAGAGAGCTAAACAGTGTTGGGATCTTCATCCACTCGTCAACACTTTGGACAGGTCCAACAGTTCATCCACATAATCTGTCTTATTAGAAGGCACAAACATGACAGAGTTGTTCTCAAGTCAACACTCAGCCTGCTGCAGTGATAACAGTCATTTAACACTTGATTTGCTTTTGTCCATTTGTGTGTCAGGTACACTTGTTTCAATAAAAGAAACCTTAATTTGGAAATCAAGTGATTAAGATGAACTTTAAAAGGGAGCTCCATGTCAAAAGTCAATCCCAAATACTTGTAGCTGCTGACTAGTTCAAGAATATTACCTCGGGCAGTTTTGATTGAAGGTATGTTCTCCAAGGAAACAGGTGATTTAGAAAAAAAAAAACATTATTTGGGATTTTTCTGCATTCATGACTTGGGGTCAGCTGTCCAAAGTAATGAAGAGTGTGACAGCTGACAAGATGGTAGTAAGCTATATTGTATAGCTTAGAGATAGTGGAGCTAAGAAAATGGCAGTAGGCGGAGCCAGAGGTAGCAGAACTGAAGACGTTGCAATTTCGTACATTTGGTCGGGCCAGTTATGAGGATAGATATGATTAGAAAAAAAGCATATCACAGTGCTTAGTCAGGCAGAATAGTCTGTAGACAAATTCAGAGATAAGACTGAGATGGTTTGGACATGTGCAGAGGAGGACCCAGGGTATATAGGGAGAAAGATGCTGAGGATGGAGCCACCAGGCAAGAAGAAAAAAGGGAGGACAAAGGAGGTTTATAGAAGGAGTGAAGGATGACATTCAGTTGGTTGGTGTGACAGAAGAAGATGCAGAGGCCAGGGTGAACTGTCATTTTATTACGTCCGCCAAGGACACAATAAAATCATTTGTTTTTCTGGATGTTAGCAGGATTACATCAAAACTACTGCACGCTTTTTGATTAAATTTTCATCACAGATAGATATTAGGGCACGGAAGACGCCACTGAATTTTGGAGGTGATCCAGATCCAGATTGGCAGACTTCAGAAATTGGAATCGGACTGCACTTGTTTTTATATCAAATTTTTATCTCTGTGTTAATCAGGTGGGAGCGACGGACAACCCCGCTGTCGACCCCATAATCCATGGGCTGAGGGGTGTCGTCCATCATGGTAAGTGTCTAAACTGACCAGGAATGTTCATCATTCTTTTAGTTATATTTCCAACCCCACAAGGCTTTCATGTCTGTATGTTGGATATTTTCTTGGAGAACTATAAAAATTAGTATCCATTTAACTTGCCTTCTTCCATTCTTTTGAAAAGCCAATGTCTGGTCTCAAACACAAATCATGAAGACTTTAGAGGCAGCTAGATGAGACCATTCTTTTTTCATTCATTCATTTTCTGCTGCTTATTCAGGTCTCGTTGACAGTAGACTAAGAAATGGGGGCCTGAAGCTCGGTTTGCAGGTGAGCACCTGGTGTCTGAGTCTACAGCCATGAAGCTCAGTCAGGATCAGCCTGACGAAACAACATGGTGTCACCTCCATGTGGGCTCACGACCCACAAAGAGAGAATAAAGGGTCTGGTGCGCTGTTCTATGGGTAGAGGACGGGATAAAAGCCTGCACGATCTGACGCTTGGTTATAAGGAGACCATTAAGTTTAAAATGCATTTGTATGATTGCTTGATGGAGTTTTGAGACTCTGCATTTCAAGTTTCGAGTGTTTTCCCATCAGAACCTTGTCAGTCTCCTCAGCAACGCTGCTTCTATCAGAATTGTTATGTCTAGCAGTGTGACTCTTGACACTGAAAGCAGAATTTCCACAACTATGCAAATCAAAGTTCTCCCTCATCGAAACATCAGTCACTGCAGTTGAAGTGCAGACTGAGACCGTAAACAAATTACCCTTACTCTTCAGTTTTCTTTGAACTTTTTTGTCATCTAGTGCACTCAGAAAAAAGGAGCAAATGCTTCATAACCCCCTACGATGGAAGGCAGCCGAGCTACTCCCACAGACTGCTAAAATAAGAGTTCTTTTCTCTGTGTGAAGTGTTGTGAAGATTTTTTTTATGGTGGCTGTTGGGCTAATCACCCCTTCCCCCAAAATTATTATCTGTAGGCTGGGGGACCAAACATTCCCCGAATGCAGAAAACTCCACGGCCAGGTCATATACACAGAGTACAAAACATAACAGAATTTCAAAGAACAGCCTCTTTGTACACTTGTGAGTGTAAAAATATATTTGATGATATTTGACTTTTATGTGGAGCGGCAAGTGCGGAGGCCAAGATGGGGACAGAAACACAAGGGGAGGAGGGGGTGGGGGATCCTGTGTCCATGTGTGCAGGTGTGTGCATATCAGTCTCTGTCCGTGTATGCGTAGAGTCTACAGTGGCCTTGAAGACAACCGCAGACTGTGGGGGAGAGCAGATGAGAAGGGAACCTTGTGCATCACCAGGGCTGTTGAAAAACAAGCGTGGCATTTTGACCTTCAGTAGCTGATAAGGCTGCCGTGTTTGTGTGAGGCAGAGAAACACAGAGCCAAATGCGGCTTCTCTTAACTGTCCAGATCCAATTCCGTGAATGAATATTCACTGGTCTCCTACATCAATGCCTTTGCAGGGCAGACAGCTGCTCCGAGATAAATTCCAACTTGCATTTAACCCCTTAAGCCCTAGAGCCTATTTCACCAAAATCACATACCCATACATTATGATTTATTTCTCAGCTTGTACAAGGTCAAAAATGCAAAGGTTTGGATCAGCTAAAAGACAGGTCCTAGGGGATGTTGTGGATGCAAAAAAAATTGAAAGTAAATAATACTTGGTAGGAGTAAATGATGTTTTTTTTCCCAAAAAATGAATTCCGATTTATGTCTTTATTTGCTTGGCATTTCAGCTGTGGTTAGTTGATCTGTGATTGAAGTGGATACTTTTGTAGAGGAGACTTCACTTAACATTTTGATGTATAATAAGTGTATGTTGGTGTCAGCACTGGTTAGTTATGAGTGTTCAAATGTTCCAAAACAGCGCAAGTCTCCAAATTTGGGGACTGTAGGGTTTAAGAGGTTAAGTTCGAGTCAACGCAGTCTGAGACTGTACAGCCTTGCCAACCTCGATAATCATGACGTACAGACGTGGGGTTGTGGTTCTGGTGGCAGCCGTCTTGTCAGTTTTCCAGTAGATCAGGGCAGCATATAATCCTAACAGCAGAAGCCCAACCTACCATAAAGACAAATAAGAATAAATCCTCGACGTCTTCCATGGAGAGTGGCACCTAGCACGCCACTCGCCACTCCTTCCAGCTATTGAGAACATAGCCCATGGGATAGGTTCCTTCTGGGCACATAGGGTCACCCAGCCCTGATTTTCTTGTTGAAAAGATGGTGTCAATAGCTTTGAGAGACCAGCTGATCATTTCCATGGTTATTCTGAATGCAATTCAAAGAATTCACAGTCTGGTGAAGGTTGGAGACAGAGACAGAGACAACATGAGGAGAGAAGAGGAGGAGATGTTACCATCCTCGCCAAAGTCCCAAGGTCACGGCCATGGGTATTTTCAGTGAAAGAGAAACTCTTATCGTGTTGAATTTATTTGAACTTGTTGTCTTGCCTTCACTCATGCAGAGAAAGAAACTTTTCTGGAACCGTTTGTGCTGAAGGACTTGCTGCCCGCATCACTGGGGAGTTACTATCGGTACACCGGCTCCCTGACCACTCCCCCCTGCAGTAAGGTCGTCGAGTGGATCGTGTTCAGCAGACCGATTTATGTCTCCTACAAACAGGTGAGTCTGTCCCATCAACAACATGGTCTAGGGAGTCTGGTGGGGTTGCTGCATATGTGCTGATAAGTCTTACTTTCAAGATCATCAAGGAAACTGATGAGGTGTGAGAATATATCACCGTGGAGATTTTTATCAAAGTAAAGAAAAATGTTCATGCAACTACAAAATTGAAAATTAGACACACGGATCAAATATACTGTTGAAATATTTAAGGATGACTGCATAGTGGCCACACAGTGAGAAGGTTCGTGGTTCTTCCTTCCTGTGTTCCTGTGTTCTTCCTGTGTGCTTCCTGTGTGCTTTGCGTGTGCTTTGCGTGTTCTTCCCGTGTGCTTCATGAGTGCTTCCTGAGTGCTTCCTGTGTTTTCCCATTTTCTTCCGGTGTTCTTCCTGTGTTCTTCCTGTGTGCTTCCTCTTGCTTCCTGTGTGCTTTGCGTGTTCTTTATGTGTTCTTCCTGCGTTCTTCCTGTGTGCCTCCTGTGTGCTTCCCATGTGGTTTGCGTGTTCTTCCTGTGTAAATGGTAAATGGACTGCATTTATATAGCGCTTTTCCATCTGCATTAGACGCTCAAAGCGCTTTACAATTATGCCTCACATTCATCCCGTGTGCTTCACGTGTTCTTCCTGTGTGCTTCATGTGTGTTCTTCCTGTGCTCTTCCCGTGTGCTTCCCGTGTTCTTCCTGTGTTCCTCCCGTGTACTTCCTGTGTTCTTCCTGTGTTCTTCCTGTGTTCTTCCCATGTGCGTCCTGTGTTCTTCCCATGTTCTTCCTGTGTTCCTCCTGTGTGCTTCCTGTGTTCTTCCTGTGTTCCTTCCATGTGCGTCCTGTGTTCTTCCCATGTTGTTCCTGTGTTCTTCCTGTGTTCCTCCTGTGTGCTTCCTCTGTTCTTCCTGTGTTCTTCCCATGTTCTTCTTGTGTTCTTCCTGTGTTCTTTCTGTGCTGCCTGTGTTCTTCACATTTTCTTTCTGTCTTCTTCCCATGTTCTTCCTGTGTTCTTCCTGCGTGTTTCCTGTGTTCTGCCTGTGTTCTTCCCATGTGCTTCCTGTGTCTTTCACGTGTTCTTCCCGTGTGCTTCCTGTGTTCTTCCCATTTACTTCCTGTGTTCTTCCTGTGTGCTTTGTGGGCTCTTCCCGTGTTCTTCCTGTGTTGTTCCCGTGTTCTTCCTGTGTGCTTCCTCTATGCGTCCTATGTGCTTTACGTGTTCTTCCTTTGTGCTTTCTGTGTGCTTTGCATGTGGTTCCTGAGTTCTTCCTGTGTGCTTCCTGTGTTCTTCCTGTGATCCTCCCATGTGCTTCGCGTGTTCTTCCTGTGTTCTTCATATGTTCTTCCCATATGCTTCTTGTGTGCTTCCCATGTTCTTCCTGTGTGCTTTGCGTGTTCTTCCTGTGTTCTTCCCATATACTTCCTGTGTTCTTCCTGTGTGCTTCCCATGTGCTTCCCGCGTGCTTCCTGTGTGCTTCCCGTGTTATTTTGCTGTGTTCCTCTTGTGTTGTTCCTGTGTGTTTCCAGTGTTCTTCCTGTGTGCTTCCCGTGTTCTTCCCGTGTGCTTCCCATGTGCTTCACGTGTTCTGGCTGTGTTCTGCCTGTGTTCTGCCTGTGTTCTTCCCGTGTCCTTCCTGTGTGCTTCCTGTGATCATCTTGTGTTCTTCCCGTGTGCTTCCTGTGTCTTTCACGTGTTCTCCCCGTGTGCTTCCTGTGTTCTTCCCATTTACTTCCTGTGTTCTTCCTGTGTGCTTTGTGGGCTCTTCCCGTGTTCTTCCTGTGTTGTTCCCGTGTTCTTCCTGTGTGCTTCCTCTATGCGTCCTATGTGCTTTACGTGTTCTTCCTTTGTGCTTTCTGTGTGCTTTGCATGTGGTTCCTGAGTTCTTCCTGTGTGCTTCCTGTGTTCTTCCTGTGATCCTCCCATGTGCTTCGTGTGTGCTTCCTGTGTGCTTCCCATGTTCTTCCCATGTTCTTCCTGTGTTCTTCCTCTGTGCTTCCTGTGTGCTTCGCGTGTTCTTCCTGTGTTCTTCATATGTTCTTCCCATATGCTTCTTGTGTGCTTCCCATGTTCTTCCTGTGTGCTTTGCGTGTTCTTCCTGTGTTCTTCCCATATACTTCCTGTGTTCTTCCTGTGTGCTTCCCATGTGCTTCCCGCGTGCTTCCTGTGTGCTTCCCGTGTTCTTTTGCTGTGTTCCTCTTGTGTTGTTCCTGTGTGTTTCCAGTGTTCTTCCTATGTGCTTCCCGTGTTCTTCCCGTGTGCTTCCCATGTGCTTCACGTGTTCTGGCTGTGTTCTGCCTGTGTTCTTCCCGTGTCCTTCCTGTGTGCTTCCTGTGATCATCTTGTGTTCTTCCCGTGTGCTTCCTGTGTGCTTTCCATGATCTTCCAGTGTTCTTCCCATGTTCTTCCCGTGTGCTTCATGTGTTCTTCCTGTGGTCTTCTTGTGTGCTTCCTGAGTTCTTCCTCTGTGCTTCCTGTGTTCTTCCCATGTTCCTCCTGTGTGCCTCCCGTGTTCTTCCTGTGTGCTTCCTGTGTGCTTTCCCATGTTATTCCTGTGTGTTTCCTATGTTCTTCCTGTGTGATCCTGTGTGCTTCCTGTGTTCTTCCTGTGTTCCTCCCGAGTGCTTCCTGTGTGCTTCGCATGTTCTTCCTGTGTGCTTCTTGTGTTCTGTCCATGTTCTTCCTGTGTTCTTCCTGTGTTTTTTCCCATTTTCTTCCCATTTTCTTCCTGTGTTCTTCTCGTGTTCTTCCCGTGTGCTTCCCATGTTCTTCCCGTGTTCTTCCTGTGTTTTTCCCATGTTCTTCCCATATGCTTCCTGTGTGCTTCCCATGTGCTTTGCATGTTCTTCCTGTGTTCTTCCTGTGTGCTTCCCGTGTTCTTCCTGTGTTCTTCCCGTGTTCTTCCTGTGTGCTTCCTGTTTTCTTCCTGTGTGCTTCCTGTGTGCTTCCTGTGTTCTTCCCATGTGCGTCCTGTGTTCTTCCCATGTTGTTCCTGTGTTCTTCCTGTGTTCCTCCTGTGTGCTTCCTGTGTTCTTCCTGTGTTCCTTCCATGTGCTTCTGGTGTTCTTCCCATGTTCTTTGTGTGTTCTTCCCAACGTTAGTTCCCCCCTGGCAGATCCCGAGCAGCCAGGAAAGCAGGCTGACTGGGTGACTGTGAGGAGGAAGCGTAGCCCTAAACAGAAGCCCTGTGTACACCGCCAACCCGTTCACATCTCTAACCGTTTTTCCCCACTCAACGACACACCCGCCGAGGATCAAACTCTGGTTATTGGCGACTCTGTTTTGAGAAATGTGAAGTTAGCGACACCAGCAACCATAGTCAATTGTCTTCCGGGGGCCAGAGCAGGCGACATTGAAGGAAATTTGAAACTGCTGGCTAAGGCTAAAATGTTCATGCAACTACAAAATTGAAAATTAGACACACGGATCAAATATACTGTTGAAATATTTAAGGATGACTGCATAGTGGCCACACAGTGAGAAGGTTCGTGGTTCTTCCTTCCTGTGTTCCTGTGTTCTTCCTGTGTGCTTCCTGTGTGCTTTGCGTGTGCTTTGCGTGTTCTTCCCGTGTGCTTCCTGAGTGCTTCCTGAGTGCTTCCTGTGTTTTCCCATTTTCTTCCGGTGTTCTTCCTGTGTTCTTCCTGTGTGCTTCCTCTTGCTTCCTGTGTGCTTTGCGTGTTCTTCATGTGTTCTTCCTGCGTTCTTCCTGTGTGCCTCCTGTGTGCTTCCCATGTGGTTTGCGTGTTCTTCCTGTGTAAATGGTAAATGGACTGCATTTATATAGCGCTTTTCCATCTGCATTAGACGCTCAAAGCGCTTTACAATTATGCCTCACATTCATCCCGTGTGCTTCACGTGTTCTTCCTGTGTGCTTCATGTGTGTTCTTCCTGTGCTCTTCCCGTGTGCTTCCCGTGTTCTTCCTGTGTTCCTCCCGTGTACTTCCTGTGTTCTTCCTGTGTTCTTCCTGTGTTCTTCCCATGTGCGTCCTGTGTTCTTCCCATGTTGTTCCTGTGTTCTTCCTGTGTTCCTCCTGTGTGCTTCCTGTGTTCTTCCTGTGTTCCTTCCATGTGCGTCCTGTGTTCTTCCCATGTTGTTCCTGTGTTCTTCCTGTGTTCCTCCTGTGTGCTTCCTGTGTTCTTCCTGTGTTCCTTCCATGTGCGTCCTGTGTTCTTCCCATATTCTGTGTTCTTCCTGTGTTCCTCCTATGTGCTTCCTGTGTCGCTTCATGTGTTCTTCCTGTGTGCTTCACGTGTTCTTCCCGTGTTCTTCCTATATTGTTCTTGTGTTCTTCCTGTGTTCCTCCTGTGTTGTTTATGTGTTCTTCTTGTGCTCTTCCTGTGTGCTTTGTGTATTCATCCCATTTTCTTCCTGTGTTCTTCCCATGTGCTTCATGTGTTCTTCCTGTGTTCGTTCCATGTTCTTCATGTGATTCCTGTGTTCTTCCTGTGTTCTTCCCGTGTTCTTGCTGTGTGCGTGTTCTTCCTGTGTTCTTCACGTGTTCTTTCCTGTGTTCTTCCCGTGTGCTTCCTGTGTTCATTCCATGTTCTTCCTGTGTGCTTCCTGTGTCCTTCCTGTGTGTTTTGTGGGCTCTTCCCATGTTCTTCCTGTGTGCTTCCTGTGTGCCTCTTCTGTGCTTCCTGTGTGCTTCGCATGTTCTTCCTGTGTGCTTCCTGTGTGCTTCATGTGTGTTCTTCCTGTGTTCTTCCCGTGTTCTTTCTGTGTTCTTCCCATATTGTTCCTGTGTTCTTCCTGTGTTCGTCCTATGTGCTTCCTGTGTTCTTCCCATGTTCTTCATGTCTTCCTCCCCTGTTCTTCCTGTGTTCTTCTCGTGTGCTTCCTATGTTCTTCCCATGTTCTTCCCATGTTCTTCCCGTGTTCTTTCTGTGTGCTTCTTCAGTGCTTCCCGTGTGCTTCCTGTGTTATTCCTGTGTGCTTCCCGTGTGCTTCCTGTGTTATTCCTGTGTGCTTCCTGTGTGCTTTCCTTGTGCTTTGCATGTTCTTCCTGTGTTCTTCCCATGTTCTTCCAGTGTTCTTCCTATGTTCTTCCAGTGTTCTTCCCATGTTTATCCCGTGTTCTTCCTGTGTTCTTTCCGTGTTCTTTTTGTGTGCTTCAAGTGTTCTTCCCATGTTCTTCCTGTGTTCTTCCTGTGTGCTTCCCGTGTTCTTCCTGTGTTCTTCCCGTGTTCTTCCTGTGTGCTTCCTGTTTTCTTCCTGTGTGCTTCCTGTGTGCTTCCTGTGTTCTTCCCATGTGCGTCCTGTGTTCTTCCCATGTTGTTCCTGTGTTCTTCCTGTGTTCCTCCTGTGTGCTTCCTGTGTTCTTCCTGTGTTCCTTCCATGTGCTTCTGGTGTTCTTCCCATGTTCTTTGTGTGTTCTTCCCAACGTTAGTTCCCCCCCTGGCAGATCCCGAGCAGCCAGGAAAGCAGGCTGACTGGGTGACTGTGAGGAGGAAGCGTAGCCCTAAACAGAAGCCCTGTGTACACCGCCAACCCGTTCACATCTCTAACCGTTTTTCCCCACTCAACGACACACCCGCCGAGGATCAAACTCTGGTTATTGGCGACTCTGTTTTGAGAAATGTGAAGTTAGCGACACCAGCAACCATAGTCAATTGTCTTCCGGGGGCCAGAGCAGGCGACATTGAAGGAAATTTGAAACTGCTGGCTAAGGCTAAAATGTTCATGCAACTACAAAATTGAAAATTAGACACACGGATCAAATATACTGTTGAAATATTTAAGGATGACTGCATAGTGGCCACACAGTGAGAAGGTTCGTGGTTCTTCCTTCCTGTGTTCCTGTGTTCTTCCTGTGTGCTTCCTGTGTGCTTTGCGTGTGCTTTGCGTGTTCTTCCCGTGTGCTTCCTGAGTGCTTCCTGAGTGCTTCCTGTGTTTTCCCCATTTTCTTCCGGTGTTCTTCCTGTGTTCTTCCTGTGTGCTTCCTCTTGCTTCCTGTGTGCTTTGCGTGTTCTTCATGTGTTCTTCCTGCGTTCTTCCTGTGTGCCTCCTGTGTGCTTCCCATGTGGTTTGCGTGTTCTTCCTGTGTAAATGGTAAATGGACTGCATTTATATAGCGCTTTTCCATCTGCATTAGACGCTCAAAGCGCTTTACAATTATGCCTCACATTCATCCCGTGTGCTTCACGTGTTCTTCCTGTGTGCTTCATGTGTGTTCTTCCTGTGCTCTTCCCGTGTGCTTCCCGTGTTCTTCCTGTGTTCCTCCCGTGTTCTTCCTGTGTTCTTCCTGTGTTCTTCCTGTGTTCTTCCATGTGCGTCCTGTGTTCTTCCCATGTTGTTCCTGTGTTCTTCCTGTGTTCCTCCTGTGTGCTTCCTGTGTTCTTCCTGTGTTCCTTCCATGTGCGTCCTGTGTTCTTCCCATGTTGTTCCTGTGTTCTTCCTGTGTTCCTCCTGTGTGCTTCCTGTGTTCTTCCTGTGTTCCTTCCATGTGCGTCCTGTGTTCTTCCCATATTCTGTGTTCTTCCTGTGTTCCTCCTATGTGCTTCCTGTGTGCTTCATGTGTTCTTCCTGTGTGCTTCACGTGTTCTTCCCGTGTTCTTCCTATATTGTTCTTGTGTTCTTCCTGTGTTCTTCCTGTGTTGTTCATGTGTTCTTCTTGTGCTCTTCCTGTGTGCTTTGTGTATTCGTCCCATTTTCTTCCTGTGTTCTTCCCATGTGCTTCATGTGTTCTTCCTGTGTTCTTTCCATGTTCTTCATGTGATTCCTGTGTTCTTCCTGTGTTCTTCCCGTGTTCTTCCTGTGTGCGTGTTCTTCCTGTGTTCTTCACGTGTTCTTTCCTGTGTTCTTCCCGTGTGCTTCCTGTGTTCATTCCATGTTCTTCCCGTGTGCTTCCTGTGTCCTTCCTGTGTGTTTTGTGGGCTCTTCCCATGTTCTTCCTGTGTGCTTCCTGTGTGCCTCTTCTGTGCTTCCTGTGTGCTTCGCATTTTCTTCCTGTGTGCTTCCTGTGTGCTTCGCATTTTCTTCCTGTGTGCTTCCTGTGTGCTTCATGTGTGTTCTTCCTGTGTTCTTCCCATGTTCTTCCTGTGTTCTTCCCATATTGTTCCTGTGTTCTTCCTGTGTTCCTCCTATGTGCTTCCTGTGTTCTTCCCATGTTCTTCATGTCTTCATCCCCTGTTCTTCCTGTGTTCTTCCTGTGTTCTTCTCGTGTGCTTCCTGTGTGCTTTCCATGTTCTTCCCATGTTCTTCCCGTGTTCTTTCTGTGTGCTTCTTCAGTGCTTCCCGTGTGCTTCCTGTGTTATTCCTGTGTGCTTCCTGTGTGCTTTCCTTGTGCTTTGCATATTCTTCCAGTGTTCTTCCTGTGTTCTTCCCATGTTCTTCCAGTGTTCTTCCCATGTTCATCCCGTGTTCTTCCTGTGTTCTTTCCGTGTTCTTTTTGTGTGCTTCATGTGTTCTTCCCATGTTCTTCCTGTGTTCTTCCTGTGTTCCTCCCATGTTCTTCCTGTTTGCTTTGCATGTTCTTCCTGTGTTCTTCACGTGTTCTTTCCTGTGTTCTTCCCGTGTGCTTCCTGTGTTCTTCCTGTGTGCTTCCCATGTCCTTCCTGTGTGTTTTGTGGGCTCTTTACATGTTCTTCCTTTGTGCTTCCTCTGTGCTTCCCGTGTGCTTCACGTGTTCTTCCTGTGTGCTTCATGTGTGTTCTTCCTGTGCTCTTCCCGTGTTCTTCCCGTGTTCTTCTTGTGTGCTTTGCGTGTTCTTCCTGTGTTCTTCACGTGTTCTTTCCTGTGTTCTTCCCATGTGCTTCCTGTCTTCTTCCCATGTTCTTCCTGTGTGCTTCCCGTGTCCTTTCTGTGTGTTTTGTGGGCTCTTCCCATGTTCTTCCTGTGTGCTTCCTCTGTGCTTCCCGTGTGCTTCTCGTGTTCTTCCTGTGTGCTTCATGTGTGTTCTTCCTGTGTGCTTTCTGAATTCTTCCTCTGTTCTTCCTGTGTTCTTCCCATGTTCTTCTTGTGTTCTTCCTGTGTTCTTTCTGTGCTGCCTGTGTTCTTCACATTTTCTTTCTGTCTTCTTCCCATGTTCTTCCTGTGTTCTTCCTGCGTGTTTCCTGTGTTCTGCCTGTGTTCTTCCCATATGCTTCCTGTGTCTTTCACGTGTTCTTCCCGTGTGCTTCCTGTGTTCTTCCCATTTACTTCCTGTGTTCTTCCTGTGTGCTTTGTGGGCTCTTCCCGTGTTCTTCCTGTGTTGTTCCCGTGTTCTTCCTGTGTGCTTCCTCTATGCGTCCTATGTGCTTTACGTGTTCTTCCTTTGTGCTTTCTGTGTGCTTTGCATGTGGTTCCTGAGTTCTTCCTGTGTGCTTCCTGTGTTCTTCCTGTGATCCTCCCATGTGCTTCGTGTGTGCTTCCTGTGTGCTTCCCATGTTCTTCCCATGTTCTTCCTGTGTTCTTCCTCTGTGCTTCCTGTGTGCTTCGCGTGTTCTTCCTGTGTTCTTCATATGTTCTTCCCATATGCTTCTTGTGTGCTTCCCATGTTCTTCCTGTGTGCTTTGCGTGTTCTTCCTGTGTTCTTCCCATATACTTCCTGTGTTCTTCCTGTGTGCTTCCCATGTGCTTCCCGCGTGCTTCCTGTGTGCTTCCCGTGTTCTTTTGCTGTGTTCCTCTTGTGTTGTTCCTGTGTGTTTCCAGTGTTCTTCCTATGTGCTTCCCGTGTTCTTCCCGTGTGCTTCCCATGTGCGTCACGTGTTCTGGCTGTGTTCTGCCTGTGTTCTTCCCGTGTCCTTCCTGTGTGCTTCCTGTGATCATCTTGTGTTCTTCCCGTGTGCTTCCTGTGTGCTTTCCATGTTCTTCCAGTGTTCTTCCCATGTTCTTCCCGTGTGCTTCATGTGTTCTTCCTGTGGTCTTCTTGTGTGCTTCCTGAGTTCTTCCTCTGTGCTTCCTGTGTTCTTCCCATGTTCCTCCTGTGTGCCTCCCGTGTTCTTCCTGTGTGCTTCCTGTGTGCTTTCCCATGTTATTCCTGTGTGTTTCCTATGTTCTTCCTGTGTGATCCTGTGTGCTTCCTGTGTTCTTCCTGTGTTCCTCCCGAGTGCTTCCTGTGTGCTTCGCATGTTCTTCCTGTGTGCTTCTTGTGTTCTGTCCATGTTCTTCCTGTGTTCTTCCTGTGTTTTTCCCATTTTCTTCCCATTTTCTTCCTGTGTTCTTCTCGTGTTCTTCCCGTGTGCTTCCCATGTTCTTCCCGTATTCTTCCTGTGTTTTCCCATGTTCTTCCCATATGCTTCCTGTGTGCTTCCCATGTGCTTTGCATGTTCTTCCTGTGTTCTTCCTGTGTGCTTCCCGTGTTCTTCCTGTGTTCTTCCCGTGTTCTTCCTGTGTGCTTCCTGTGTTCTTCCTGTGTGCTTCCTGTGTGCTTCCTGTGTTCTTCCCATGTGCGTCCTGTGTTCTTCCCATGTTGTTCCTGTGTTCTTCCTGTGTTCCTCCTGTGTGCTTCCTGTGTTCTTCCTGTGATCCTTCCATGTGCTTCTGGTGTTCTTCCCATGTTCTTCGTGTGTTCTTCCCAACGTTAGTTCCCCCCTGGCAGATCCCGAGCAGCCAGGAAAGCAGGCTGACTGGGTGACTGTGAGGAGGAAGCGTAGCCCTAAACAGAAGCCCCGTGTACACCGCCAACCCGTTCACATCTCTAACCGTTTTTCCCCACTCAACGACACACCCGCCGAGGATCAAACTCTGGTTATTGGCGACTCTGTTTTGAGAAATGTGAAGTTAGCGACACCAGCAACCATAGTCAATTGTCTTCCGGGGGCCAGAGCAGGCGACATTGAAGGAAATTTGAAACTGCTGGCTAAGGCTAAGCGTAAATTTGGTAAGATTGTAATTCACGTCGGCAGTAATGACACCCGGTTACGCCAATCGGAGGTCACTAAAATTAATATTGAATCGGTGTGTAACTTTGCAAAAACAATGTCGGACTCTGTAGTTTTCTCTGGGCCCCTCCCTAATCGGACCGGGAGTGACATGTTTAGCCGCATGTTCTCCTTGAATTGCTGGCTGTCTGAGTGGTGTCCAAAAAATGAGGTGGGCTTCATAGATAATTGGCAAAGCTTCTGGGGAAAACCTGGTCTTGTGGTCCATCCCACTTTGGATGGAGCAGCTCTCATTTCTAGAAATCTGGCCAATTTTCTTAAATCCTCCAAACCGTGACTATCCAGGGTTGGGACCAGGAAGCAGAGTTGTAGTCTTACACACCTCTCTGCAGCTTCTCTCCCCCTGCCATCCCCTCATTACCCCATCCCCGTAGAGACGGTGCCTGCTCCCAGACTACCAATAACCAGCAAAAATCTATTTAAGCATAAAAATTCAAAAAGAAAAAATAATATAGCACCTTCAACTGCACCACAGACTAAAACAGTTAAATGTGGTCTGTTAAACATTAGGTCTCTCTCTTCTAAGTCCCTGTTAGTAAATGATATAATAATTGATCAACATATTGATTTATTCTGCCTTACAGAAACCTGGTTACAGCAGGATGAATATGTTAGTTTAAATGAGTCAACACCCCCGAGTCACACTAACTGTCAGAATGCTCGTAGCACGGGCCGAGGCGGAGGATTAGCAGCAATCTTCCATTCCAACTTATTAATTAATCAAAAACCCAGACAGAGCTTTAATTCATTTGAAAGCTTGTCTCTTAGTCTTGTCCATCCAAATTGGAAGTCCCAAAAACCAGTTTTATTTGTTATTATCTATCGTCCACCTGGTCGTTACTGTGAGTTTCTCTGTGAATTTTCAGACCTTTTGTCTGACTTAGTGCTTAGCTCAGATAAGATAATTATAGTGGGCGATTTTAACATCCACACAGATGCTGAGAATGACAGCCTCAACACTGCATTTAATCTATTATTAGACTCTATTGGCTTTGCTCAAAAAGTAAATGAGTCCACCCACCACTTTAATCATATCTTAGATCTTGTTCTGACTTATGGTATGGAAATAGAAGACTTAACAGTATTCCCTGAAAACTCCCTTCTGTCTGATCATTTCTTAATAACATTTACATTTACTCTGATGGACTACCCAGCAGTGGGGAATAAGTTTCATTACACTAGAAGTCTTTCAGAAAGCGCTGTAACTAGGTTTAAGGATATGATTCCTTCTTTATGTTGTCTAATGCCATATACCAACACAGTGCAGAGTAGCTACCTAAACTCTGTAAGGGAGATAGAGTATCTCGTCAATAGTTTTACATCCTCATTGAAGACAACTTTGGATGCTGTAGCTCCTCTGAAAAAGAGAGCTTTAAATCAGAAGTGTCTGACTCCGTGGTATAACTCACAAACTCGTAGCTTAAAGCAGATAACCCGTAAGTTGGAGAGGAAATGGCGTCTCACTAATTTAGAAGATCTTCACTTAGCCTGGAAAAAGAGTCTGTTGCTCTATAAAAAAGCCCTCCGTAAAGCTAGGACATCTTTCTACTCATCACTAATTGAAGGAAATAAGAACAACCCCAGGTTTCTTTTCAGCACTGTAGCCAGGCTGACAAAGAGTCAGAGCTCTATTGAGCTGAGTATTCCATTAACTTTAACTAGTAATGACTTCATGACTTTCTTTGCTAACAAAATTTTAACTATTAGAGAAAAAATTACTCATAACCATCCCAAAGACGTATCGTTATCTTTGGCTGCTTTCAGTGATGCCGGTATTTGGTTAGACTCTTTCTCTCCGATTGTTCTGTCTGAGTTATTTTCATTAGTTACTTCATCCAAACCATCAACATGTTTATTAGACCCCATTCCTACCAGGCTGCTCAAGGAAGCCCTACCATTATTTAATGCTTCGATCTTAAATATGATCAATCTATCTTTGTTAGTTGGCTATGTACCACAGGCTTTTAAGGTGGCAGTAATTAAACCATTACTTAAAAAGCCATCACTTGACCCAGCTATCTTAGCTAATTATAGGCCAATCTCCAACCTTCCTTTTCTCTCAAAAATTCTTGAAAGGGTAGTTGTAAAACAGCTAACTGATCATCTGCAGAGGAATGGTCTATTTGAAGAGTTTCAGTCAGGTTTTAGAATTCATCATAGTACAGAAACAGCATTAGTGAAGGTTACAAATGATCTTCTTATGGCCTCGGACAGTGGACTCATCTCTGTGCTTGTTCTGTTAGACCTCAGTGCTGCTTTTGATACTGTTGACCATAAAATTTTATTACAGAGATTAGAGCATGCCATAGGTATTAAAGGCACTGCGCTGCGGTGGTTTGAATCATATTTGTCTAATAGATTACAATTTGTTCATGTAAATGGGGAATCTTCTTCACAGACTAAAGTTAATTATGGAGTTCCACAAGGTTCTGTGCTAGGACCAATTTTATTCACTTTATACATGCTTCCCTTAGGCAGTATTATTAGACGGTATTGCTTAAATTTTCATTGTTACGCAGATGATACCCAGCTTTATCTATCCATGAAGCCAGAGGACACACACCAATTAGCTAAACTGTAGGATTGTCTTACAGACATAAAGACATGGATGACCTCTAATTTCCTGCTTTTAAACTCAGATAAAACTGAAGTTATTGTACTTGGCCCCACAAATCTTAGAAACATGGTGTCTAACCAGATCCTTACTCTGGATGGCATTACCCTGACCTCTAGTAATACTGTGAGAAATCTTGGAGTCATTTTTGATCAGGATATGTCATTCAAAGCGCATATTAAACAAATATGTAGGACTGCTTTTTTGCATTTACGCAATATCTCTAAAATCAGAAAGGTCTTGTCTCAGAGTGATGCTGAAAAACTAATTCATGCATTTATTTCCTCTAGGCTGGACTATTGTAATTCATTATTATCAGGTTGTCCTAAAAGTTCCCTAAAAAGCCTTCAGTTAATTCAAAATGCTGCAGCTAGAGTACTGACGGGGACTAGAAGGAGAGAGCATATCTCACCCATATTGGCCTCTCTTCATTGGCTTCCTGTTAATTCTAGAATAGAATTTAAAATTCTTCTTCTTACTTATAAGGTTTTGAATAATCAGGTCCCATCTTATCTTAGGGACCTCGTAGTACCATATCACCCCAATAGAGTGCTTCGCTCTCAGACTGCAGGCTTACTTGTAGTTCCTAGGGTTTGTAAGAGTAGAATGGGAGGCAGAGCCTTCAGCTTTCAGGCTCCTCTCCTGTGGAACCAGCTCCCAATTCAGATCAGGGAGAGAGACACCCTCTCTACTTTTAAGATTAGGCTTAAAATTTTCCTTTTTGCTAAAGCTTATAGTTAGGGCTGGATCAGGTGACCCTGAACCATCCCTTAGTTATGCTGCTATAGACGTAGACTGCTGGGGGGTTCCCATGATGCACTGTTTCTTTCTCTTTTTGCTCTGTATGCACCACTCTGCATTTAATCATTAGTGATTGATCTCTGCTCCCCTCCACAGCATGTCTTTTTCCTGGTTCTCTCCCTCAGCCCCAACCAGTCCCAGCAGAAGACTGCCCCTCCCTGAGCCTGGTTCTGCTGGAGGTTTCTTCCTGTTAAAAGGGAGTTTTTCCTTCCCACTGTAGCCAAGTGCTTGCTCACAGGGGGTCGTTTTGACCGTTGGGGTTTTACATAATTATTGTATGGCCTTGCCTTGCAGTGTGGGGCGCCTTGGGGCGGCTGTTTGTTGTGATTTGGCGCTATATAAAAAAATTGATTGATTGATATTGTTCCTGTGTTCTTCCTGTGTTCCTCCTATGTGCTTCCTGTGTGCTTCATGTGTTCTTCCTGTGTGCTTCACGTGTTCTTCCCGTGTTATTCCCATATTGTTCCTGTGTTCTTCCTGTGTTCTTTCTGTGTTCCTCCTGTGTTGTTCATGTGTTCTTCTTGTGCTCTTCCTGTGTGCTTTGTGTATTCGTCCCATTTTCTTCCTGTGTTCTTCCCATGTGCTTCATGTGTTCTTTCTGTGTGCTTCTTCAGTGCTTCCCGTGTGCTTCCTGTGTTATTCCTGTGTGCTTTCCTTGTGCTTTGCATGTTCTTCCTGTGTTCTTCCTGTGTTCTTCCCATGTTCTTCCAGTGTTCTTCCTGTGTTCTTCCCATGTTCTTCCAGTGTTCTTCCTATGTTCATCCCGTGTTCTTCCTGTGTTCTTTCCGTGTTCTTTTTGTGTGCTTCATGTGTTCTTCCCATGTTCTTCCTGTGTTCCTCCCATGTTCTTCCTGTTTGTTTTGCGTGTTCTTCCTGTGTTCTTCACGTGTTCTTTCCTGTGTTCTTCCCGTGTGCTTCCTGTGTTCTTCCTGTGTGCTTCCCATGTCCTTCCTGTGTGTTTTGTGGGCTCTTTACATGTTCTTCCTGTGTGCTTCCTCTGTGCTTCCCGTTTGCTTCACGTGTTCTTCCTGTGTGCTTCATGTGTGTTCTTCCTGTGCTCTTCCCGTGTTCTTCCCGTGTTCTTCTTGTGTGCTTTGCATGTTCTTCCTGTGTTCTTCACGTGTTCTTTCCTGTGTTCTTCCCATGTGCTTCCTGTCTTCTTCCCATGTTCTTCCTGTGTGCTTCCCGTGTCCTTTCTGTGTGTTTTGTGGGCTCTTCCCATGTTCTTCCTGTGTGCTTCCTCTGTGCTTCCCGTGTGCTTCTCGTGTTCTTCATGTGTGCTTCATGTGTGTTCTTCCTGTGTGCTTTCTGAGTTCTTCCTGTGTTCTTCCTGTGTCCTTCCCATGTTCTTCCTGTGTTCTTCCCATGTTCTTCCTCTGTTCTTCCTGTGTTCTTCCCATGTTCTTCTTGTGTTCTTCCTGTGTTCTTTCTGTGCTGCCTGTGTTCTTTACATTTTCTTCCTGTCTTCTTCCCATGTTCTTCCTGTGTTCTTCCTGCGTGTTTCCTGTGTTCTGCCTGTGTTCTTCCCATGTGCTTCCTGTGTCTTTCACGTGTTCTTCCCGTGTGCTTCCTGTGTTCTTCCCATTTACTTCCTGTGTTGTTCCTGTGTGCTTTGTGGGCTCTTCCCGTGTTCTTCCTGTGTTCTTCCCGTGTTCTTCCTGTGTGCTTCCTCTATGCTTCCTGTGTGCTTTATGTGTTCTTCCTTTGTGCTTTCTGTGTGCTTTGCATGTGCTTCCTGAGTTCTTCCTGTGATCCTCCCATGTGCTTCGTGTGTGCTTCCTGTGTGCTTCGCATGTTCTTCCTGTGTTCTTCCTCTGTGCTTCCTGTGTGCTTCGCGTGTTCTTCCTGTGTTCTTCATATGTTCTTCCCATATGCTTCTTGTGTGCTTCCCGTGTTCTTCCTGTGTGCTTTGCGTGTTCTTCCTGTGTTCTTCATGTGTTCTTCCCATATACTTCCTGTGTGCTTCCCATGTGCTTCCTGTGTGCTTCATGTGTTCTTCCTGTGTGCTTCCCGTGTTCTTTTGCTGTGTTCTTCTTGTGTTGTTCCTGTGTGTTTCCAGTGTTCTTCCTATGTGCTTCCCGTGTTCTTCCTGTGTGCTTCCCGTGTGCTTCACGTGTTCTGGCTGTGTTCTGCCTGTGTTCTTCCCGTGTCCTTCCTGTGTGCTTCCTGTGATCATCTTGTGTTCTTCTTGTGTTCTTCCCATGTGCTTCCTGTGTGCTTTCCATGTTCTTCCAGTGTTCTTCCCATGTTCTTCCCATGTGCTTCCTGTATGCTTCCTGTGAGCTTCATGTGTTCTTCCTGTGTTCTTCCTGTGGTCTTCTTGTGTGCTTCCTGTGTTCTTCCTCTGTGCTTCCTGTGTTCTTCCCATGTTCCTCCTGTGTGCCTCCCGTGTTCTTCCTGTGTGCTTCCTGTGTGCTTTCCCATGTTATTCCTGTGTGTTTCCTGTGTGCTTCCTGTGTGATCCTGTGTGCTTCCTGTGTTCTTCCTGTGTTCCTCCCGTGTGCTTCCTGTGTGCTTTGCATGTTCTTCCTGTGTGCTTCCTGTGTTCTTCCTGTGTTTTTCCCATTTTCTTCCCATTTTCTTCCTGTGTTCTTCCCGTGTTCTTCCCGTGTGCTTCCCATGTTCTTCCCGTGTTCTTCCTGTGTTTTTCCCATGTTCTTCCCATATGCTTCCTGTGTGCTTCCCATGTGCTTTGCATGTTCTTCCTGTGTGCTTCCCGTGTTCTTCCTGTGTGCTTCCTGTGTGCTTCCTGTGTTCTTCCCCTGTTCTTCCTGTGTGTTTCCTTTGTGCTTCCCATGTGCTCCGCGTGTTCTTCCCGTGTGCTTCCTGTGTTCTCCCCATGTTCTTTCCATGTTCTTCCTGTTTTCTTTCCATGTTCCCTCATGCATGGTAGGTGAACTGGTTACTGTAAATTGACCGTGGTTTTGAATGTGTGTTGGTCCTTCGGCAGACTGGTGTCACATCCAGGATGAATACTACTTCTCGCCTACTGACTGCTCAAATAGACTCCAGAGGAACATGTGGAATTCGAGAATGAATGAATGAAAGGATTCTACTGCTTTACCAGAAGTTGTGATATCTGTTGATGCTGACAAGGTGTTTGACAGAGTTGATTGGCATTATTTGTTTGCGGTTTAGAAAAATCTGGATTTGGCAAAGTTTTTATATCCTGGATACGTCTTCTGTACACATCACCATTTGTCAGTATAACTACTAATACTGTTCAATCTAGTTACTTTCTCTTAAATCATGGCTGTAGACAAGGTTGCCCTATCACCCCTCCTTTTCGCTTTAGCAATAGAACCCCTTTCCATTCATATTAAGTCTTCAAACATGTTGAGTGGTATTATACGATCATGTATCGAATGTAAACTCTCGTTATATACCGATGACCTGTTATTATATGTCACAGATCTTGTTAAGGCCTGCCCCGTGTCACTCTTCAGGATTTGGTTCGTTTTCAGGGTATAAAGTCAGTGTTTGGAAAAGTGAATGCTATCCAATGTTCAAGCTATGCACCTTTCTCAAACGGATGTCCCCTTTAAACTAAGCTGTTCAGGATTTAAATATCTGGGCGTTAGTGTTGTCAGGTCTTACAAGTCTTGCTATTCTACAAATTTTTGTCCCCTATTAACTGATATTAGAGCTGATTTTCAGCAATGGGGTTCCCTCCCACTCTCCTTGGTTGGAAGGATTAACGTTGTGAAGATAAATGTCCTTCCAAAGTTTTTGTTTTTATTTCAGTGTTTGCCTATATTTATACCCAAAAGCTTTTTCAAAACTATTGATTCAGTTATATCTCATTTTTTATGGAATGGTAAAACACCCAGAATTAGACTGAGACTACTTCAGAGCTGCAGGTGTGAAGAGAGCCTCTCATTGCCAAACTTCAAATTTTATTACTGGGCTGCAAATATAGTTAAAACTGGATTTTGGCTAAACTCAGTTGATGCACCTTGGTGTTTGTTAGAATCACAGTCCTGTCCCTTGTCTTCCCTCGCCGCCCTACTAACTGGCTCAGTCTCTGTCAACCCCTCTGGCCTTATGAGCAACCCGGTGGTCATTTCCACACTAAAGATATGGACTCAATTCAGAAGGCATGATACTGCCTTCTGCCAACCCGAGATACATTGATATTGAATGATCTTTGTTGATCATTCAATATCAACTCCACTGTTGTGAAATCTTATACAGTAGTGTTCAGAATAATAGCAGTGTGTGACTAAATGGTAAATGGACTGCATTTATATAGCACTTTTTCATCTACATCAGATGCTCAAAGCGCTTCACAGTTATGCCTCACATTCACCCCGATGACTAAAAAGATTAATCCAGGTTTTGAGTATATTTCTTATTGTTACATGGGAAACACGGTACCAGTAGATTCAGTAGATTCTCACAAATCCAACACGACCAAGCATTCATGATATGCACACTCTTAAGGCTATGAAATTGGGCTATTAGTAAAAAAAAAACGTAGAAAAGGGGGTGTTCACAATAATAGTAGCATCTGCTGTTGATGCTACAAACTCAAAACTATTATGTTCAAACTGCTTTTTTAGTAATCCTGTGAATCACTAAACTATTATTTAGTTGTATAACCACAGTTTTTCATGATTTCTTCACATCTGTGAGGCATTAATTTTGTTGGTTTGGAACCAAGATTTTGCCCATTTACAAGTGTGCTTGGGGTCATTGTCTTGTTGAAACTCCCATTTCAAGGGCATGTTCTCTTCAGCATAAGGAAACATGACCTCTTCAAGTATTCTGACATATCCAAACTGATCCATGATACCTGGTATGCGATATATAGGCCCAACACCATAGTAGTAGAAACATGCCCATATCATGATGCTTGCACCACCATGCTTCACTGTCTTCACTGTGAACTGTGGCTTGAATTCAGAGTTTGGGGGTCGTCTCACAAACTGGACCCAAAAAGAACAATTTTACTCTCATCAGTCCACAAAATATTCATTCATTTCTCTTTAGGCCAGTTGATGTGCTCTTTGGCAAATTGTAACCTCTTCTGCACATGTCTTTTATTTAACAGAGGGACTTTGCGGGGGATTCTTGCAAATAAATTAGCTTCACACAGACGTCTTCTAACTGTCACAGCACTTACAGGTAACTCCAGACTGTCTTTGATCATCCTGGAGCTGATCAGTGGGTGAGCCTTTGCCATTCTGGTTATTCTTCTATCCATTTTGATGGTTGTTTTTCGTTTTCTTCCACGCGTCTCTGTTTTTTTTTGTTTTTTGTTTTTTGTTTTTTTTTGTCCATTTTAAAGCATTGGAGATCATTGTAGATGAACAGCCTATAATTTTTTGCACCTGCGTATAGGTTTTCCCCTCGCCAATCAACTTTTTAATCAAACTAACTAGAACGCTTTTCTTCTGAACAATGTCTTGAACGTCTCATTTTCCTCAGGCTTTCAAAGAGAAAAGCATGTTCAACAGGTGCTGGCTTCATCCTTACATAGGGGACACCTGATTCACACCTGTTTGTTCCACAAAATTGACGAACTGACTGACTGAATGCCACACTACTATTATTGTGAACACCCCCTTTTCTACTTTTTTTTACTAATAGCCCAATTTCATAGCCTTAAGAGTGTGCATATCATGAATACTTGGTCTTGTGAGAATCTACTGAATCTACTGGTACCTTGTTTCCGATGTAACAATAAGAAATATACTCAAAACCTGGATTAATCCTTTTAGTAACATAGCACTACTATTATTCTGAACACTACTGTATTTAAACCTGCCCTTACAGATTCCATTTTTACCACATGGCACAATAAAGGACTGAGGTGTTTTAGGGATTTTTATGAGGATGGGGTTTTCTGCTCCTTTATAGATCGAGCTAATACGTTTTCCCTCCCGCCTTCTCATCTGTTTAGGTATTTTCAGGTGAGAAATAGTGTAAAATCTGTATTTCCTAACTTTCTTCGTATTCCACCTGAGCAGATATGCGACAGACTGCTGCAGTTGAACCCTTTGCAAAAGTCTTTAATTTCAAAAGTTTACAGTAAGATTCAGTCTTATGATGGTTATTTAACCACCAAAACCAAAGTGACTTGGGAGCAAGAGCGATCTCTGACCTTTGATGAACACAGGTGGGAAAAGGTACTTTATTGATCATTCATTATCAACTCCACTCTTGTGAAATCACTCAGGGTAAAAGGAGGCTCCAGGGAGGGCGATGTGGAACTGACACATCATCTTGATTGGCCTTTTAACCCTCACCATTCGTCACTTGACATTGATTCAGTTTAAAGTGGTGTTCAAATGTCATTACTCTAAATGCAACTTGCAATTTTTTCCAAATACTGCTGATGTCTGTGATAGGTGCTCCTGTTCTCCCTGTAATCTCTCACACATTTTCTTCTTCTGTTCAAGCCTTAACAATATTTGGCAGTCTTATTTTGGTGTGCTGTCCAAGGTCCTTGATAAAACCATCGTGATCTCTCCGTATGTAGCCATCTTTGGGCTACCTGAGGAACACACCCGTTTTTTTCATCAGTGCAGCTGGAGAACCTGGCCTTCACCTCTCTGATGGTGAGATGCCATCTTCTCCTGCAATGAAAATCACCAAATGCCCCATCCCAAACTCTCTGGATTAATGATGCCATGTCCTTTTTAAAGGTTGAAAAAAATCAGGTACTTCAGGCAAGGCAACCTATGCAAGTTATAAATGCAAATCATTCATTGATCTCTTCGAGAATCCTTAGGAGCACCTTATTTATACTTAGGACCTTTATTTATTCTTTTTTTTTCCTATCTTACTTTTTTCTTCTTTCCCTTTTTTAAAATTTTTTTGCAACTCTATTTTATTATTGCTGTCAGGTTTGGTGAATTCCTGTGTCTTTGCTCTTTAATTGTATTACACTGCAGAAATGCTTGTTTATTTTGAAAAACTGTTTGACCTCTACTGCACTGTTTTGGGAAAGGCCTATTCATACCTCTAGATTTATGTTTGTTACTTATTCTTGCTATACAAAATTTAAAAGGTGTATGCTAATATTTTCTTGATGTTTATGCTTGTTTATCTGCTATGTATACGTAATAAAATATATGAAACAGAGAATGAATGAATGAATTAATTAATAGGGAACCCTCCACATTTTTGTTTTTACATTTTATTATGCTGACAACTTTGTGTAGAGCATTTACCTCAGCGGTATAAGGAGTTGGGCTGCCAATATGTAGACCTGGGTTTGATTCCCACTGTCTGTCTGTGACCGTGGACAAGACACTTTGTCTACATTGTCTCGGTCACCGAGCTGTAAGTGTGGGTGACTGTCAAAATAGCCTGACTCTCTTTGACTTCATGTTAAGTAATCCAGGGATGCTCTCTGGCACCAGTGGACCTCAGAGCCTGTAATGTACTGAAAAGAAGAACGTCCATAAAAATTTCCTAAAATGAGTGATATTTGATGTATCTATTGTTGGATGTAAGAGTCTATTGTGATACAGACTTTCAGCATGTCCTTTTAGAGTTTTTTTTTCCAACAAGTAAATAGTTTTGAGCAATTACTATCTCCATGCCTTTCTTCTGTCTCACTCTCCCATGGTCAACCACACCACTGCCACCAGTTGGAGGCCTTCTACTCCATCTTCACCACAGAGCAGCAAGACCACGTCAAGTCTGTGGAATATCTGCGCAGTAACTTCAGGCCCATTCAGAGCTTAGGCAGTCGACACGTCTTCAAGTCTGCAATCAAGGATGCCTGGATGCCTCACATGATAGACGGCAGCATCAGCCCATATGGCACAGAGGCTTCCAAAGGTACGGCTGCTCAAACGCTTACTTTGTTCTAATTACCATTAACAGGTCCTGGGGATGATGACAAACTGCACGTGACACTGCGGGTGGTCCTCCAGTCCAGTGACAGACAGGTGGACCTGTGTCTTATCCTGGAATGTTTGCATGATCATTAGTGTCGTATGTCTCACACCAAACCCGTCTGTGTGAGGTAATAGTCTGCATGTACAGTATGCTTGGTTTGTGAGGTTTTTCTGCATTGACAATGATTTTCAGATAAGAAAAAGGACCGCCCTGCCTCACTGCTGATGGTTATTTGCTCCGAGTAGTGGAGTCACCGCTCTCATCTTCACAAAGGGTCTTTGTGGCTGTATGGAAATTAGTTCTTCGGGGCAAGTTCACTAAGGACTCACAGACTGGAGTTTCAGGTTTGCTGAGTCTTTCAGTGTTTAAAGAAATGTGAAATATTATCTCAAACATCTCCTCTTGTCAGTGAGTGATACTAATGTTAGATCATGCAGAGAGGAAGTAATAAATGGTAAATGGACTGTTTCCATCTGATGCAGAGTCTCAAAGAGATTTACAATGATTCATTTCATTTCAATTTATTTATACAGTGCCAACACTGTCATGGCTCAAGTTTTTGATGTTTAGTTCACATCTCTGGGTTTCTATTTGTAGTATTATCTCCCTCCCAATCCAATATGTACTGGAGAATGAAATAGAGCAGCAATGTCAAAGACTGACTTATATGGATGGAACAGCATTGTCCTTCCAATTTTCCTTCCAAACCTGCAAAGTGAACTGTGGACCTTGATCAGAAACAATGTCCAAGGATATCCCGTGCAGCCACAACATATGGTGGACTAGGAGACTGGCAGTTTCTTGGGCTGAAGGGAATTTGGTAGGGCAAGATAGTGTGCAGCATTGCAAAAGACTCAAGTATTATGAGGATAATTGTGTGTCCTTTTGACAGCGGAAAGCTACTAATGAAATACAGGCTGATGTAAGACCAGTGGATGGCCAGGAACTGGCATGGGCTGGAGTAATCTGGGAGGCAGGAATAAGAGAATTTGATGTGGGCACAGAGAGTAGAGTATGTGACAAAGTCCCTTGTGTCACAGTCCAGTGTGGGCCATCAGAAATGTCTCTTTGCAATGCCTCAAATCCTGTGGTTGCCAGGGTGACATGTCAATTTAGAGAAGTGGCAAAACTGCAAGTCTTGGGAATGGGTGGAAGGTGAGACAAAAAAAGATGGCCAAGATGTCCCCTACCTGAACCGAGGCACTGCTGTTTGCCTTCCCTAATGGTCCCAGATTAGGATGCCAACAATAAGAGCAGAAGGAATGATGGGAGATTGATCTGAAGAAGTGAAGTATTGACATAGTGTGTTTGTTTAGTATTTTGGGGGGTGTTCATGCATATAGTGCATAAACATATACATATAGGATGTATGTGTTATGTGTCGACACGGGTTGAGGAGCGGACCTGCGTCAGACGGAACCCAGCGCTACAAATAACCAGAAAAGCGGTTCCAAAAACAATATATTTATTTCCCCCGCTGGTGCATAAAAAGTGTAAAAACAGAAATAGCGTCCCTCTGGTGGAGTGAAGGCTGGCACGCTCTTCAGCGCCCAAAAGGATCGAAGCCCGGCGCTCCTGGACCCACTACCACCGCCAAACACCCCCCAGGTGGACACGACAAACCGACTCTCTGCGAAGCATAGAAGAGGTGAGGTAAGTTAGCATTTACAACTAATATCCTTCAAAAGACACACACTATCAGCAACACATACAGGTCTGTATTTTAAGCTTTATGCAAATGAGCAGCTTCTCACAACAGGTGGAGGACCACTTGTCCGCATGCCACAGCAGTGAGAAGCGAGCTGCACAATCCTCATCACAATTCAAGTATACTGCGTAACAAAATACCAAGTTACTATCAACAATTAGTCAAACACTTAATCACCTTTGATGTGTGCTGACAGCATGTGTCCCTCACCCTTCCTTGCTTCACGGGCTCGATGTGTCAAACCCAGGCGCGGTCCTCAGCGTCTCACAAACGAACATCACAAGGTCGAGTTCCCGGCAGTTCTGCTTGAATCACACATGACTTAAATGCAGAACGCCATCCAATTATCTGCTTCAGCTGAAAGTCTTTAAGGTTGCATGTGAGCACCAGTCACAGGTGCTGCACATGATGTTGATGAGGGTGAAGGATTCTTCAGCCAGCACCTTCTCCACAGACAAATCAGTTCTCATGCCACCTGGAGAGCAAAGAAAAGAAAAGAACACCAAAATATCCAGCCACACCCCCCAACACACAACAGTATGCCAAGTTCTTATGATCAGTCCAAATGATGAAAGGGATGTCACTGCCCTCCATCCAGTGCTTCCATTCCTCTGGTGCCACCTCAGCTGCCAGAGAGATGACACTTCATAATTGCACTCAGTGGGAAGGGAAAGTGTGAGAAATTAGTTCATGGTCAGTATCGAGGTGTTGAGGTAGGACGGTCTCAATCCTGATGTCAGAGGCATCAGGATTGAGCTCAGCTATGAACTAGCAAATCTCCAGAAGATGTTGTAAGACTTGGCAGAAGTCGACCCTGTGTTCTGTAAGGGTTTTGGAGTAGATGAGGATGTCATCCAAACAAACAAAAACAAATCGGTTTAGGAAATTACAGAGAACATCATTGACTGAAGCTTGAACTGTCATGGTCAAACTGAAGGGCATGCCCAGATATTCGAAGTGGCCAAGAGAAGTGTTGAAGGTAATATTTCACTCATCTCCCTCCACTAAATGAAACAGAGACGATCAGATTTAGCCAATACATATGTACATGGACAGATTCAAAAGCTGAACTGAGGAGTCGAAGCAGATATACTTGTATCATTTTTTTATGGTTATGATATTCAACCCCCTGTTATCCTCAGACAGATGGAGGGTACTGTCCTATTTTGCTGACAAAAACAAAACTGGACCAAAAGGGTTGAATAATTCCTGGCATTAATGTACTGTCCCATCGATTCCCTCTCCAGGCAAGACAGGTTGTTCATCTGAACAGATGGTAATGGTGCACCTGGCAGTCAATCAATGGAACAGTTGTAATGACATAGCCAAGGTGGAAGAGATAATGCCCGGTCTGTATTAAACACCTCACGTAGGTCATGATACATTGTGGGTACTAGAGTTAATTAGAGTTAATTTGAGTGATTTGACAGGAAATGATTTTGCAATCTCTATGGATGGAAAAGCAAAGCAGATTGTAAACAGTTTGATATGCATGACTCAGTCCACTGGGAAATGTTAGTGGTCAAGCAGTCTTTCAGTGCAAATATAAACTTGAGCAAACCACACACAGTTAAAGGTCTAGAGAAGAAAACAAACATAAAATTTATCAGAAAGAAAGCACAAAATAAAAAAGAAAATAATATAATTACATAGTAGCAAAAAAGAGTTTACATATTAAAAAGAGAAAAGTATGTACAAAACTGTGGATATTTCAGTGTCAGTGGATATTAACCAAAAATAAATATTTCCCTCATTTCAAGTGTGTCATGTGACCTGGCTGTTTGGTGCCAGTGTCATTCAAAGCTCTAACAGCAGTTGGGTAGAAACTGTTTTTCAGTCTTTGTTCATGTTTTAATGGCCCTGTACCATCAAACAGAAAGTGTCCAGGGTGGGACAAGTCCTTTAGGATGGCGTTGTCTCTCCTGAGACAGGAAGAGTCATGAAGGTGCCCCAGTGTGGGTAGAGGGCACCCAATGAGCTTTTCTGCCATTTTGGTAACCCTCTGGAGCTCTTTCCTGTTTGCCCCGTGTAGCTGGTAAACCACGTACAGAAGCAGTATGTGAGGATGATCTCCATGGAAGAGCACGAAAAAGACACCAGACATCTCTGGTTGATGCTATTTTTCCTGAGGATTCTCAGAAAGTAAAGTCTTTGCTGTTCCTTCTTTACCAAGTGTGTGGTGTTCCTGTCCCAGGTCAGTTTCTCCTCTATGTGGACTCCCAGGAAACAGAAGTCCCTGACCCTTTCCACACAGGTCCCCCCAGTGATAACGGGCTGAATGTCTGCTTTGTTTCTCCTGAAGTGTATGATTAGCTCCTTGGTTTTGAATGTGTTCAGAGCAGATTATTTTCTCTACACCGCACCGTCAACTGTTCCTACTCATCCGGGAGGCGGGATTGGGTGGAATAAGGGGGGAAGTGGTGAGAGGAGACTCATTTCCCATAATGCCTTTTGGCGCGTGTGTGGGTTAACGCTCAAATCTTCAGAATTTGCGCATTACTTTAAAAGATATGTGTGATATTTTCACTTTATAAAAATGACTGAGTTGCCGTTAATGTCGATAAACTGTCCAGAATTTGTTTTGTTTATATATAAATGAAACCATGAGTGAAAACTGCCTTGCGTTTGATCTCTTCTGCCACTGTCTGTGTTGTTGTATGTGAAAAGTAAATGGTACGTTTTTGCAGCAGCCGGCCTGCAGGCCCACTTCTGCTGGGGGACGACTGGGAAACGGCTACCACATCCAAGAAAGGCAGCAGGCATGCAAATTACCCACCCCGACTCGGGGAGGTAGTGACGAAAAATAACAATACAGGACTCTTTCGAGGCCCTGTAATTGGAATGAGTACACTTTCTCTGTGTATGTGCTCAGAGACCAGTTTCAGTTCTGATTTCATTCTGCTTTCTATGTCATCACTGGTGATATGACGGCTGTGAGATCAGATAATGGTTACTTACAAACAGGAAAAAAAAAAAGATTCAGGAACAAACTGAATATCTCAATTTGTACATTTTGCATTGTATCTCAATCAAAAGGACTTTTGATTGAGATATACTGTAATGCAAAATGTACACCAAAATGGGCTTTTCAATATTAAATTAAAATGTCCACAAGAACCACAATCCGGATCAGATCCTGATCAAACTTTGTCAGGTGATAGTGAATGCCAGTCTGCAACTCACTTTCAAATATGAGAGTGATTGGGGCACAGTTGATCAATCAATCAATCAATCAATTTTTTTTATATAGCGCCAAATCACAACAAACAGTTGCCCCAAGGCGCTTTATATTGTAAGGCAAGGCCATACAATAATTATGTAAAACCCCAACGGTCAAAACGACCCCCTGTGAGCAAGCACTTGGCTACAGTGGGAAGGAAAAACTCCCTTTTAACAGGAAGAAACCTCCAGCAGAACCAGGCTCAGGGAGGGGCAGTCTTCTGCTGGGACTGGTTGGGGCTGAGGGAGAGAACCAGGAAAAAGACATGCTGTGGAGGGGAGCAGAGATCGATCACTAATGATTAAATGCAGAGTGGTGCATACAGAGCAAAAAGAAAAAGAAACAGTGCATCATGGGAACCCCCCAGCAGTCTACGTCTATAGCAGCATAACTAAGGGATGGTTCAGGGTCACCTGATCCAGCCCTAACTATAAGCTTTAGCAAAAAGGAAAGTTTTAAGCCTAATCTTAAAAGTAGAGAGGGTGTCTGTCTCCCTGATCTGAATTGGGAGCTGGTTCCACAGGAGAGGAGCCTGAAAGCTGAAGGCTCTGCCTCCCATTCTACTCTTACAAACCCTAGGAACTACAAGTAAGCCTGCAGTCTGAGAGCGAAGCGCTCTATTGGGGTAATATGGTACTACGAGGTCCCTAAGATAAGATGGGACCTGATTATTCAAAACCTTATAAGTAAGAAGAAGAATTTTAAATTCTATTCTAGAATTAACAGGAAGCCAATGAAGAGAGGCCAATATGGGTGAGATATGCTCTCTCCTTCTAGTCCCCGTCAGTACTCTAGCTGCAGCATTTTGAATTAACTGAAGGCTTTTTAGGGAACTTTTAGGACAACCTGATAATAATGAATTACAATAGTCCAGCCTAGAGGAAATAAATGCATGAATTAGTTTTTCAGCATCACTCTGAGACAAGACCTTTCTGATTTTAGAGATATTGCGTAAATGCAAAAAAGCAGTCCTACATATTTGTTTAATATGCACTTTGAATGACATATCCTGATCAAAAATGACTCCAAGATTTCTCACAGTATTACTAGAGGTCAGGGTAATGCCATCCAGAGTAAGGATCTGGTTAGACACCATGTTTCTAAGATTTGTGGGGCCAAGTACAATAACTTCAGTTTTATCTGAGTTTAAAAGCAGGAAATTAGAGGTCATCCATGTCTTTATGTCTGTAAGACAATCCTGCAGTTTAGCTAATTGGTGTGTGTCCTCTGGCTTCATGGATAGATAAAGCTGGGTATCATCTGCGTAACAATGAAAATTTAAGCAATACCGTCTAATAATACTGCCTAAGGGAAGCATGTATAAAGTGAATAAAATTGGTCCTAGCACAGAACCTTGTGGAACTCCATAATTAACTTTAGTCTGTGAAGAAGATTCCCCATTTACATGAACAAATTGTAATCTATTAGACAAATATGATTCAAACCACCGCAGCGCAGTGCCTTTAATACCTATGGCATGCTCTAATCTCTGTAATAAAATTTTATGGTCAACAGTATCAAAAGTAGCACTGAGGTCTAACAGAACAAGCACAGAGATGACTCCACTGTCTGAGGCCATAAGAAGATCATTAAAAGAGTAAAAAAGCATAAAACAAAACTGTACCAGTATGCTGCCATATGAAAGGGAAAATAAGTGCGTCTTAAGTCTGGACTTGAAAATCTCCACAGAATCTGACTGTTTTATTGACACAGGGAGATCATTCCACAGAACAGGGGCACGATAAGAGAAAGCTGTGTGACCCGCAGACTTCTTATTCACCTTAGGGACACAAAGTAGTCCTGCACCCTGATAACGTAAAGCACGGGCTGGTACGTAAGGTTTAATTAGGTCAGCTAGGTAGGGAGGTGTCAGTCCATGAATAATTTTATAGGTTAGTAGCAGAACCTTAAAATCTGACCTCACTGGGACAGGAAGGGATGCCAAAATGGGTAACATGGTTGTACTTTCTGCTTCGTGTCAAAAGTCTGGCTGCAGCATTTTGAACCAATTGGAGACCCCTAATGCTAGACTGCGGTAAACCAGGAAATAGAACATTGCAGTAGTCCAATCTAGAAGAAATAAATGCATGGATCAGGGTCTCAGCATCAGCCATAGACAGGATGGGACGAATCTTCACTATATTTCACAGGTGGAAGAAAGCAGTCCTAGTAATATTTATAATGTGGAGGCCAAAGGACAACGAAGGATCAAAGATTTCCCCAAGGTTCCTCATTTTGTCAGTGTGATGTATGACACACGAGCCGAGGCTGAGCGTTAACTGGTCACATTGATACCAATGTGTCACTAGACCAAGAACCATCATTTCAGTCTTATCAGAGTTTAAAAGTAGGAAGTTTCTAGACATCCAACTTCTCACTGCTGCAGGGCAATCTTCTAAGGATTTTATGTGAACGAGATTACCAGCAGTTATCGGCATATATAACTGAGCATCATCTGCATAGCAGTGAAAGGTAATCCCAAAACGCCACAATATGTGCCCAAGGGGTGCTATATAAAGGGAGAAACGCAGGGGGCCTAAGACAGACCCCTGTGGAACCCCAAATTTCATGTCACTAAGGTTAGAGGTAGTGTTACTGTACAAAACACAGTGAGAACGACTGGTCAAGTATGACGTCAGCCATGCAAGGGCACTCCCACTAATCCCAAAATGATTTTCCAGCCTATCAAGTAGAATATGATGATCCACTGTATCAAATGCAGCACTGAGATCTAACAGCAACAGAACCATAGTGGTGTCCGAATCCATTGTAAGCAGAAGATCATTCACCATTTCACCACTAGTGAGATACTGTCAAATTCTGTAAATCTAGATAATACCTCAGTAGTGGCACCCACCTCAATAGCAGGGTGTAGTGGCTGGGTTAAGGCATGCCGGGATATTTTTAACCCTGATGTCTTCTATTTTCTTCCCAAAGTAATCCCGGAAATCTTGTGCTGTAAAAGGAGAGCGAACAACAGGTGGTTGTCCATGCATAAGTGTTGCCACCGTGTCGAACAAGAACTTTGAGTTATGCTTGTTTTTGTTGATCAAATCAGAGTAGTAGGTCCGCTTTGTAGCCAATAATACACGCTTATAGTCTAAGATAGCACCACGCCACGCAAGATGAAATACTTCTAATTTTGAATGATGCCATTTCCTTTCTAGACCTCTTACTTTATGCTTGAGGTCACGCAGATAATCATTGAACCAAGGTGACTGTGATTTGGGGCAGCACGGTTTTAACACAGGTGGTGCAATCATGTCAAGTGTAGTTTTGAGCACTGAGTTTAAACTATCCACAAGACTGTCTACTGACTGGGTATTTGTCAGATGTGAAGCTGACATCAGGCAGTCTAGCTTCTAGTTCAGTCTTAGTTGAGGAGTTGATGCATCACCATAATGATATATAAGGTTGTTCCACTAAACACGGCAGCGAAACTGTAAACTTAATAAGTGAGTGATCAGACACCACTGATGTAAGAGGCATGATGTCAATATTCATGACAGCAATACCATGTGCGAGAACCAAATCTAGGGTATTTCCACTAATGTGCGTCGAATCCCAAATGCATTGCCAAAATCTTAATGCATCCACAATTTCCATAAATGATTTGCAGAGGAGATCAGAAGGCTTATTTGTATGAATGTTAAAGTCACCAATGATCAGAATGTTATCTACACTAGTTGACACGTTAGAGATGAACGCACCAAATTCATCTAAGAATTCAGAATATGGGCCAGGAGGCCTATATACAGTGACAAAGTAATACGACTGATTTTTATTCTTCTGACCTTGGCAATGTGTAATATCGTGAGCAGAGCAGAGAATCAGATGCTCAAACGAGTTATATTTGTAACCACCAACAGCTAATAAGCTAAACCAAGATTTATAAATAAGAGCAACACCCCCGCCTTGCTTCGCATCACGAGGAACATGACTAAATGTATGTGCTGGTGGGCAGACCTCATTTAAGGGGAGGAGAGCTGTAGGTTTAAGCCAGGTTTCACATAGCCCAATCATATCTAAGTGATGATCAATAATTAGATCATTGATCAACAGTGATTTTGAGGACAGTGATCTTATGTTAATGAGACCCAGTCTAAGGACCTCAGTGGGGTCGACAGTTGAACTGTTTGGGTTTATGGGTGGTTCAAGAGTAGCATATATAAGATGCCTAGAAGTAGGTTTAGGTTTGAGACATTCCACGCGCGTTGTAGGTAGCAGACACGAAATCTTTGCTATTGCTGGAACAACCACTGGGCCATCCTCAATTTCAACATCATCCAATATAGTAATGAGTATTAAGTTTGGAAAGCATATCCCTCTATGATTTTTATGGACATGACTATGGAAGCAGGCCACAGTCTCAACTTGTTGAAATTCCCTCCCTGGCAAATAAACTGCGCTATCACCATAGTGGATTTTCATCTATTGGTCATAGATGCATACTCAAAGGTATGCATCTATGACCAACAAATGACCAGTAACAACTGACCAATAACAACTGGCCAGTTAACAACTGACCAATAACAGCTGATGAATAACAAGTGACCAATAACAACTGACCAGTAACAACTGACCAATAAACGGTAACCCAACTCAGTTGAGGGACCATCCGTTCTGGCAACTGTAACAATGTAAAACAGTCAACAAGAGCAAGACACGATACCAAAAAATAAATAAATGGGCAATTCTATGGTAACGGAATTACAACAGCAGCAAAATCTGGACATATGGCATCTAACCACGACAGATTAGCTCAGATTGTAATTCTATTACCGGAATCCCCTGTAGTTGGGTGTGTTCCAACTACAGGGGATCACACTCCTCAGCCTCCCTGGTAAGCTCTATTCCAGGGTGCTGGAGAGGAGAATTCAACCGATAGTCGATCCTCGGATTCAGGAGGAGCAGTGTGGTTTTCGTCCTGGTCGTGGCACACTGGACCAGCTCTACACCCTCCATCGGGTGCTCGAGGGTTCATGGGAGTTCTCCCAACCAGACCACATGTGCTTTGTGGATCTGGAGAAGGCATTTGACCGTGTCCCTCGAGGCGCCCTGTGGGGGGTGCTCCGGGAGTACGGGGTCCGTGGTCCTTTGCTAAGGGCTATCCGGTCCCTGTACGACCGCAGCAGGAGCTTGGTTCGCATTGTCGGTAGTAAGTCAAACCTGTTTCCAGTGCATGTTGGCCTCCGCCCGGGCTGCCCTTTGTCACCGGTTCTGTTCATTACCTTTATGGACAGAATTTCTAGGCACAACCAGGGTGTAGAGGGGGTCCGGTTTGGGAACCACAGAATCTCATCTCTGCTGTTTGCGGATGATGTGGTCCTGTTGGCTTTGTCAAACCAGGACCTTCAGCATGCACTAGGGCAGTTTGCAGCCAGGTGTGAAGCGTCCGGGATGAAGATCAGCACCTCCAAATCCGAGGCCATGGTTCTCGGCCGGAAAAAGCCTTGCCCACTTCAGGACGGTGGGGTGTGCTTGCCTCAGGTGGAGGAGTTTAAGTATCTCGGGGTCTTGTTCACGAATGAGGGATGGATGGAGCATGAGATCGATAGACAGATCAGTGCAGCGTCTGCAGTGATGTGGTCACTGTATTGGACCGTCGTGGTGAAGAGAGAGCTGAGCAGGGGGGCAAAGCTCTCGATTTACCAATCGATCTACGTTCCGACCCTCACCTATGGTCATGAGAGCTCATGACCAAAAGAACAACATCGCGAGTGCAAGCGGCTGATATGAGTTTCCTCCGCAGGGTGGCTGGGCACTCCGTTAGAGATAGGGTGAGGAGCTCGGAGTCGAGCCGCTGCTCCTCCACGTTGAAAGGAGCCAGATGAGGCGGCTTGGGCATCTTTTCCGGATGCCCCCTGGATGCCTCGCTAGAGAGGTGTTCCGGGCATGTCCCATCGGGAGGAGGACCCAGGGAAAACCCAGATCCCGCTGGAGGGACTACGTCTCTCAGCTGGCTTGGGAATGCCTCAGGGTTCCCCCGGAGGAGCTGGGGGAGGTGTGTGTGGATCGGGAGGTCTGGGCAGCTTTGCCTGAGCTGCTGCCCCCGCGACCCAACCTAGGATAAGCAGAAGAAAATGGATGGATGGATGGACAATTTGATGTCACTAAAACATTCAAATGTGTAAATATTGTGGGTGCACAAACTTTTTTTTGAAGCTCTGTTGGTCTTAGGAATAAACAAAGTGGAAGGAAACTTAAAGTGCAAATGTGTTTCTTATGAAAATATGGTCGATGGACAAGTTCATGTCTTATTATTTGAATATGACAAAAGAATAAATCTGGGGTCCAATCAGAGCCCACGTGCAAAGAAGAAATAAAATACAGGAATGAATCAAAACACAGGAAAGGCTCAAAACACAGGAGTGAATCAAAACATAGGAATGGATCAAAACACAGGAGTGGATCAAAACACGGGAAAGGTTCAAAACACAGGAGTGAATCAAAACACAGGAATGGATCAAAACACAGGAAAGGATGAAAACATGGGAATGGATCAGAACACAGGAATGAATCAAAACACAGGAAAGGATCAAAACATAGGAGTGAATCAAAACATAGGAATGGATCAAAACACAGGAATGAATCAAAACACAGGAAAGGATCAAAACATAGGAGTGAATCAAAACACAGGAATGAATCAAAACACAGGAAAGGATCAAAACATAGGAGTGAATCAAAACACAGGAATGGATAAGAATCAGAATCAGAATAGAATTTAAAATTCTTCTTCTTACTTATAAGGTTTTGAATAATCAGGTCCCATCTTATCTTAGGGACCTCATATTACCATATCACCCCAATAGAGCGCTTCGCTCTCAGACTGCAGGCTTACTTGTAGTTCCTAGGGTTTGTAAGAGTAGAATGGGAGGCAGAGCCATCAGCTTTCAGGCTCCTCTCCTGTGGAACCAGCTCCCAATTCGGATCAGGGAGACAGACACCCTCTCTACTTTTAAGATTAGGCTTAAAACTTTCCTTTTTGCTAAAGCTTATAGTTAGGGCTGGATCAGGTGACCCTGAACCATCCCTTAGTTATGCTGCTATAGACTTAGACTGCTGGGGGGTTCCCATGATGCACTGAGTGTTTCTTTCTCTTTCTGCTCTGTATGCACCACTCTGCATTTAATCATTAGTGATTGATCTCTGCTCCCCTCCACAGCATGTCTTTTTCCTGATTCTCTCCCCTCAGCCCCAACCAGTCCCAGCAGAAGACTGCCCCTCCCTGAGCCTGGTTCTGCTGGAGGTTTCTTCCTGTTAAAAGGGAGTTTTTCCTTCCCACTGTCGCCAAGTGCTTGCTCACAGGGGGTCGTTTTTACAGTTGGGGTTTTTCCGTAATTATTGTATGGCTTTGCCTTACAATATGAAGCGCCTTGGGGCAACTGTTTGTTGTGATTTGGCGCTATATAAATGAAATTGATTTGATTTTATTTGATTTGATCAAAACACAGGAATGAATCAAAACACAGGAAAGGATGAAAACATGGGAATGGATCAAAACACAGGAATGAATCAAAACACAGGAAAGGATGAAAACATGGGAATGGGTCAGAACACAGGAATGAATCAAAACAGAGAAAAGGATCAAAACATAGGAAATGATCAAAACACAGGAATGAATCAAAATACAGGAATGGATCAAAACACAGGAATGAATCAAAAATCAGGAAAGGATCAAAACACAAGAGGGGATCAAAACACAGCAATGAATCAAAACACAGGAATGAATCAAAAATCAGGAAAGGATCAAAACACAGTAATGAATCAAAACGCAGGAAAGGATCAAAACACAGGAATGGATCAAAACACAGGAAAGGATGGTTTCTCATGTGCATGAGTAAATTAAAGGGCGGGTGCGCGTGCATAAACAAGATGGACTGACTTGTCTCTCCATGTTTCTGACTCTACTGAACTTTGTGGGAATGATGAACTGAACTGATGCATTTGGTTCTAAAAAATTTTTTCTTCTCCCTCTCACTCTCTCTCTCTGTCTCTCTCTCGCTCTCTCTCTGTCACTCTTCGTGTCTGTCTCTCGCTGTCACTCACTCTGTCACACTTTCTTAATCTTTCTCTCTCTCTCTCTCTCTCTCTCTCTTTTACTCATGGTTTGTTTTGTTTGAATCTTTTCCTTCATCCCACCCATTCCTCATTTTTCTGCACCATATTTTCTTCTGATTTTTTCTTTCTTTATGTCTCTGTCCCCACTTTATCCCAATCTTGTCCTGGTTTCCTTCCATTTCTCGTAATTTTCCTCCTTCCACCTTTCCATCGTGGCCTTCTTTTCTCCAACTGGCAGTTTGCAGCAGTGCTCCCACAAACATGAAGGTGCAGCATGTGAATGCCAGCACGCTGATGGTTCGCTGGACACGTCCAGAGGTCACCTACCACCCGCCCATCCTGCACTTCCTGGTCTCTTACAGCTGGACGGCCCACGATGACAGTTATGAGGAGACGCACGTCACTGATGCCAAACAGAAACCGGTGAGACTGGAGGAGGCGGAACCTGTGGAGGGAGGGACTGGGAGGAGCTCCCGAGCTCTGGTGGGATGATAACCTGATTGTGATAACTGCAGTGGTTATCATCTGCCATGGGAACAATTTGGTGGGGGATAGGGGGAACATGTCCCCCCAACCTTTTCAACCGGGGGGACAAAATATGGTATGTTCCCCCACCTTCTGACATATATGTGCGTACTTGAAACATGCTATGCCAGTCTTATGTGCAAACCATGTCAGTCTTACGTGCAAACCATGTCAGAATAGTACGAGGTATGTGAGAAAACTATCCGACCTTTTTATTTTTTTCAAAAACTATATGGATTTGAATCGTGCGCTTGCATCAGACAAGCTTGAACCTTCGTGCGCATGCGTGAGTTTTTTCACGCCTGTCGGTTGCGTCATTCACCTGTGGGCAGGCTTTGAGTGAGCACTGGTCCACCCCCCTCGTCGGATTTTTATTGTTTAGGAATGGCGGAGTGGCTGCCGCTTTGTTCCATGAAAATGTTTTAAGAAACTCTGCCAGACAGCCAGATGGAAACCATTTGGAAGATTCAGATGGCTTTCAGTGAAGATTCTATCGGTATCACACGGATTAAAACTGGATTAAAAAAAGACCACAGCGGCAGTGGACGCACCATGCCCCGAGCGGCCATGGACAGGCTAGAACGAGCAGATTACTTCCAAATTTAAGGCTAGTCGTGTGACTAGCAGAGAAGTTTCAGAAGAGGTCTGGATCAGCACTTTATCGGCACATTCCACTGTTAAAGGAGATTTTGTAATGAAAGACGTGCGGATGGATTCGCGTGTCGGGACACAGCCGCTCATGGCGCGGGACAAACAACACCTCCGTGTTGGAAACCATTTGTAAGATTCAGACGGCTTTCGGTGGCTTTTCAGTCGAGTGAGTATCTGAGAAATTGTTTAACAGCTGGGCATGTCACAACTTGTCCTGTGAGACTTCCAACACGGAGGTGTTTTTTGTCCCGCGCCATGAGCGGCTGCATCCCGACGCGCGAATCCATCCGCTGTCTTTATGCCATATGCTAATGTATTAAATTCTGAAAGTTAGAAAAGGAAATCAGAAAAGCTATCTGGGACCTCAGAAAGCCCATCTGCAATTATTGCTTGATCTCCAAAATCAGTCTATGCAAGCGAAATTATGTTCAGTATGAGTGTTGTCATTAGTGCCACTTCGAAAATGAAATTTATGATAAGTAATTTATCCTAAACTTATGATCTGTTGTTTTTTCAAACTTATGCAAAAACAAATTTTGAGAAAAAAAATACAGTATGTGATAGTTAATAATTATTAAGAGCCTGTTCTTTCATATTTATGAATACATTTTACCACATTGCAGTTGTTTTTTAATGAAAATTCAACCTATCATTCTTTTTGAGTTCTACATGTGGTGATACCTTATTTACACCAGGATGTTAATAAAATCAGTGCTGGCTAGTCTCAGAATAAAGTATACTCAACAAAAATATAAACGCAACACTTTTGGTTTTGCTCCCATTTTGTATGAGATTAACTCAACGATCTAAAACTTTTTCCACATACACAATATCACCATTTCCCTCAAATACTGTGCACAAACCAGTCTAAATCTGTGATAGTGAGCACTTCTCCTTTGCTGAGATAATCCATCCCACCTCACAGGTGTGCCATACCAAGATGCTGATTAGACACCATGATTAGTGCACAGGTGTGCCTTAGACTGCCCACAATAAAAGGCCACTCTGAAAGGTGCAGTTTTGTTTTATTGGGGGGGATACCAGTCAGTATCTGGTGTGACCACCATTTGCCTCATGCAGTGCAACACATCTCCTTCGCATCATCCGTGAAGAGAACACCTCTCCAACGTGCCAAACGGCAGCAAATGTGAGCATTTGCCCACTCAAATCGGTTACGACGACGAACTGCAGTCGGGTCGAGACCCCGATGAGGACGACGAGCATGCAGATGAGCTTCCCTGAGACAGTTTCTGACAGTTTGTGCAGAAATTCTTTGGTTATGCAAACCGATTGTTTCAGCAGCTGTGCGAGTGGCTGGTCTCAGACGATCTTGGAGGTGAACATGCTGGATGTGGAGGTCCTGGGCTGGTGTGGTTACACGTGGTCTGCGGTTGTGAGGCTGGTTGGATGTACTGCCAAATTCTCTGAAACGCCTTTGGAGACGGCTTATGGTAGAGAAATGAACATTCAATACACGAGCAACAGTTCTGGTTGACATTCCTGCTGTCAGCATGCCAATTGCACGCTCCTTCAAAGCTTGCGACATCTGTGGCATTGTGCTGTGTAATAAAACTGCACCTTTCAGAGTGGCCTTTTATTGTGGGCAGTCTAAGGCACACCTGTGCACTAATCATGGTGTCTAATCAGCATCTTGATATGGCACACCTGTGAGGTGGGATGGATTATCTCAGCAAAGGAGAAGTGCTCACTATCACAGATTTAGAGTGGTTTGTGAACAATATTTGAGAGAAATGGTGATATTGTATATGTGGAAAAAGTTTTAGGTCTTTGAGTTCATCTCATACAAAATGGGAGCAAAACCAAAAGTGTTGCGTTTATATTTTTGTTGAGTGTACTTATATCCACAGTTTCAAATTGTATAAGTCCAATGGTGTCCACTTTATGGTCTTCTCAAAACATTAAAATTACTGTTTTGGATGCTCAGAATGCATCTGAGCTTATCTAGAAACCGTTGGCTTCTGGGGGCCTAAAGCGGACCCCAGACCCCCGGCCTATGGGCTTCGGTCCTGCCGGCCTCGGACTAAAAGCCGCTTTTCTACTACGAAGCTCCAGCACTACTCGGCTCTACTCTACTCGGCTCTACTCGGTTTGGTTCCAAGCGCGTCCTTTTCTACTACAAATAGTACCTCTTCAATGTGGGCGGGGTCAGCAGAGCAAACTGCAGTGACGTCGTTTTATACGCGACATAAACATAAACAATGGCGGATTACGTGTGTTTACTGCTCTGTGAGTTTTTAAGAGAAAGTTGCTGGCGTCGAGACAAAACACGCTTGAAAAGTACAGAAGACTTTGGGAATTCATACAACAATATGAAGACGAAGACGAGAAGATACAAGCTGAAAAGAGATGAAGACACAAAGCATGACGGTAAGCTAATCGTTAGCTTCCTAAGTAGCTCGTAAATAAGTAATAACTGCAGGCTGTCGCTATTAACTATTAAAATTGTGGGTGTCAAAATAAAGCGTTAATTTAGATTAATTAATGACAGCACCTATCACGCCTTCAGTCACACTTTGCTCCATTTTGTTTTGACGTCAGTGACTTGGGGCCTGTACTCCGAAACGGCGTTACTGGTTTATCAGGGTAACTTCGGGAGTAAGTTGATGACGTGTGGAGTAACTTCCCGGCTAACCTGTACTATGAAAGGTGGATAGGTTTCCACCTAGGCATGCTGCCACGGCAACTTACGCCGTGCGGCAAACCTGCTCCGAGCAGGTTATGTTCCAGGATTAGCTTGAGGTTTTCGCTTAACCACTCCCTTTATAAGTACCGTCCATCCACCTTCAATCACTCCAAAGACAATGCCAGCCTACCTGGATGATCTGTTTGATATTGGGGCACAAATTGTGAGGGGCTCTCTTCGCAGGGCGAGGGTTTTTAAAGACCGCCGGAATCCGCTGACATACCCGGACGATATTCTCTATGAAAGATATAGAGGGAATTCGTTATCTTTGTCAGCTGATCGGGCCAGAAGTCTGTAACATCACCCATCGTACACTGTAAAAAAAGACTGTTGTTTTTACAGGAGAACACTGGCAGCTGTGGTTACCAGGGAATTCCTGTAAAAAAATACAGCAGTTAAATGTACAAAAAAGAGAGCTCTTGTTTGTAGATTTAACAGTTCCTTTAATGTGAGTCAGCCGTGGTTCATTCACTGTAAATCCATATACATATTATGTCTGTAATGTTATCTACTGTGCTGCTGGATGTTTTGCAGGAATTCCCTGGTAACCATAGCTGCCAGCGTTTTCTTGTAAAAACAAGTCATTTTTTACAGTGTAGCAATGCCCCGACGATCGAGCAGATAATGTGCCTTGTGCCTATTTTGCCAGTGGACAATTTATGTATTCCGTCGGTGATGCTGAACATCTGAGATTTGCAAGGTAGTACTTGCTCTGTCTAAACTGTTGGATGCATTTGTCATTTTCCCTGGCCATTTATCCACTATGCAAATCAAAGAAGGGTTTTATGCAATCGCGGGTAATTACTAATATCAAAATAGGTCTAATGCATGTCCATTAATTAGGCGAAGTGGGGCTTATCAAGCTATGAATATAAACCTACCGTTCTGAAGGATGTTTTTATATTTCATCTTCACCTGCTGCCAGGTGTGTTTGGCACTGCTATTGCATCTGAAATATTGACAGGATTAGGAATAGCAATCACACAGTCAAGGTAGCCTATTTAGGAAACATTAGATTAACCTAACATTTATTAGTAGGCCTATGCCCACCTCTGAATCGTGTTGCATCTGGGCATAATTAATGAAAGGAGGTCATTTCTTTACACATTTTAGACATTCCACAGGTTAATCATCTGTAACAGATTTCGAGAACAATTGAATTGTTCTTACGCATTTACCTGATCAGCAATACGTTGCCAACAAGCCTGTCTTGCTTTATTGGCAGACGATGTGTTCGATTTCCCCCTTAACATTAATTTAAATTCCTCGTAGCTCCGCATAATAATCATGCATTCTTCTTCGGTAAAGTACGGTGACCGCGCCATCATTGAAAAATGGTGACGCACAAACTCCACTTAGGTTAACACAGGTTCAACAAATCAACATCTTATTCAGCGTCGTAGTACCGATTAACACCACTTGAGGAAACCAGGTTTTGTCAACCCCGGTTTAAGAGGTTGACCCTGGGTTACATCTGAGTAAGTTAAACCCGCTTCGTAGTACAGCCCCCAGGTCTGTAAATAAAGACGCATTTCTGAGAGCAATAAACGTGTTAATGTCAATATTTTTTTTTTTTATCAAAGTAACTTGCTTTGATAACTTATTGTTAAATCTCAAATGTGGGAGTTTGTGCGTTTACTGACTTTCATGCACAAAATGTTGATTCGGTTTTAATGGCCGTTAATTAACGTCGTCACTGAACTCGAACAGGTTAAAACACATTAAAAACGTTTGATGTGTTTTTCATCCAACTTTTAATGTTCAATGGACAAATTTAAATATGAAATCTAATAAGATATTTATTAAAGGCATCATATTGTGCAGAAAGAATCAGCCTCCAAACTTCTGTTTTTATAGACATTCTTTATAATATAACCTTTTATTGTCATTGTACACATACATACAATCAAATTTGTCTGCATTTAACCCATCCAAATTACGTAGTTACAGTTCTCCCAACTTAAGATTAATTTACAGCTTGTTTAATACCTCCTTGATATGTAACAAAAATAACCCTGATCCTTTTTACCTGATTATTAAATGCCCCAAGCACATACAGATCTGAGTTTTTTTTTTTATTTACCTGCAATTAAATGATTCATTTAGATTAATCACAAACCCTGTAATCAATTAAATAATTTTTTTAATAACCTGACAGCACTAATTAAAATATGTTGTGTGTGTGTGTGTGTGTCTGTGTGTGTGTGTGTTTCAGATGGTTTTCTCAGAGACACCGCTGAAAAAGTTCATGCAACGGAATGGGACACCTTTGTCATCATCATCATGTTATACACTGGTTATGTTTCACTGTGAATTTTTAATAAATTTTTGTACTTTTTGCTAAAATGTCTCCACTTTTGTGTAACATCAGTTTGATTTGTAAAAGTTACCAAGGTTTACTGATTTAAAGGCTAACAGCTTGAAAAGCTGTTTAAGCATAATCCAGTTAGTAAAATAAGTTTTACATTTAATGGGGTCATAAATGTAATTGAAGTAAACAGACAGTAAAACTGGTTGTTCAAAATTCCTTGATGTAATGGTGCCTTCACTGAAGTGACTAAACCTTTTTGTTTGTTAAATACCATTTGATAAAATCTCAGTTTAGACATGGTTATTCCAGCATCTGTACCGATTCAGCCAGGTGTAGTGTGCAGTGTCTTCTGGAGCGGCAGAACCCAAATTAAGAATTCTTAGAAATGAACCTTCATTGCACCAAAACATCAATGACAAAATGTTTTTTTACTGTTGACTCAGCATGAAATGACAAATTATGATACAGTCATGAGTCAAATTGTTTACTGCAACAAAAAAGAGCAAATACAAAAAAAAAAAAAAAAGCAACAAACTATACAAAAGCTTCATGTGTCTGTAGTCTGGGGTGGGGGCGCAGGTCACATGCCCTGGTCACGCATCGCGTGCACAAGGTTGCCCAGCACACCAAGATATGCCTGATTAAATGCAGCTTCCACCACCATTGCTTCCTCAAGGATCAGTCGGATGTGTCGAACACACTGAAACCAGTTCAGCTTCAGCCTCAATGTCACTCAAGATGTTGAGATTTGCTTTCTGGAACAGGCTCCCTTTTCTCTTGCCTGGACAATAATGAAGGTAGAAATGGGAAAGAAAGTTTAAAAAAAAACAAAAAAAAAACGGAGTGACCACCCCCCTCCCCCCCAAAAAAAACCCCAGAACTGTAATAAAATCCTACAAAAAAAGAAAAAGATAAAATAAATAAATAAACCTTCAGTCTCTGTATGATCATTCCCCAGAGTTTCAGTTAGTCACATAAAAATTATGTTCTTTCAAAATTATCCTCCAACAAACCAGATCTTTTGGAGCATAATTTGGAAAGAACATGACTTTTATGCAAATTGACCAAGACAACAAACTTTGGGAAGGTCCAGCAAAATTTGTTGGACCTTTGCGGGATTTATTACAATATTTATAGGTTCTTTTTTTTTTTGTTTGTTTGTTTTTTTGGGGGGTTTGTTTTTTGTGAAGGGGGGGGTCACCCTGTCTGTCTCTCTCTGTGTCTGTCACCCGGTAAAAACACCCAGTACCAGGTACTAACCCTAGTGGAAAAGCAAAAAAACCAAGTAGAGTTGAGCCGAGTAGTGAAACTTTTGTGAAGTAGAAAAGCGCCATTTGTCCCCCCAATTTCTAGTTCTAAATTGCACCCTTGTCTGCACACTCTGCAAACATGCATTTAAGTAAAATACACAGAGTATAACACGGTTGGTTGCAGTATCCTCATTGAGCAAAAACAATTCTCAGTTGGTACGTTAGGTCTCTGTAGGCCTAACGTACCAACTGAGAATTGTTTTGAGAATTGCCCGAGGTCACCCAGAACCACTGCAGTTAGTCCATCAGTCTTCAACTTCCAACACGTTCATTCACAGTTCTCCAGAAGAACAGCTTCACATGCATGTTTTCCAATTTTCCGGTGGCCAATCATACTGCTGTACTGAACGTATTACTGTCCTAAAAATAAGATGGCCTTCGTCATGTTTGCAGAGTGTGCAGAGAGCATTATTTTGTGCCACGATGGAAATTTCATGTCATCTTAGGACGACATCATGAAGATTTATAGCGGATTTATTTAAATTGCATGATGCACCCTGCTGTGGTTAGCGACGATCGAGTCACCAGTGTGTTTCCATGTCAAGTGTTGTTCCTGTATGTTATGATCTCGAAGCCCTGCTGTTTTTGCCAGGAAGGTAAGAAACTGACTTTTTATTCTAATTTAATGAATAATATTTGAATTCAAAAGCAAATCAAAAACAGGTAGGTACGACGTTTGCGGTCTGTCTCAGCCCGTTGTACTGATTTCCTTCGGTACTTCCACATTCACTCCACACTCACGCTGTATTGCACATTCCGGGTACTTGGTGTCCTTTTTGCGCTCTTTAGTAATGGCGGCCGTGGCCCCGTGTAGGCACGGCAGCGTTACGTTCACGGTATAGGAAGTGCGCGCTCTAGCTTCATTATATATATCCAACTCAGTGGTGATGAGGGAGTGAGTTTCACTTCAATATGTGGATTGTTAAAAAATTGTGTTGGAGGTTGAACTTTTGTCTGCATCCTTTTACTTCTGCATCCTGTTTGCTGAAATCCAAGACTCTTATGTTCAATATGAATTCATCATCTAAAGATGTTAAAAGGAGCAGGTCACTGACCTGATCAGGAAGGTTAGAGCAGAGACACAAAAGGCTGGAAGAACACATGAGACAGAGAGACACACAGAAACACACAGACAGAGACACACAGAAACACTCAGACAGACACAGAGAGAGAGACAGACAGAGAAACAGAGAGAGAGAGATAGACAGACTGAGAAACAGAGACAGAGAGAGAGATAGACAGACAGAAACAGAGACAGACAGACAGAGAAACAAAGAGACAGAGAGCAAGACAGACATCCATCCATCCATTTTCTTCCGCTTTATCCGGAGTCGGGTCGTGGGGGCAGCAGCTCAAGCAAAGCCGGCCAGACCTCCCGATCCACACACACCTCCCCCAGCTCCTCCGGGGGAACCCCAAGGCCTTCCCAAGCCAGCCGAGAGATGTAGTCCCTCCAGCATGTCCTGGGTCTTCCTCCTCCCAATGGGACGTGCCCGGAACACCTCTCCAGCAAGGCGTCCAGGGGGCATCCGGAAAAGATGCCTGAGCCACCTCAACTGACTCCTTTCAGAGTCAGTTGAGCAAGACAGAGAGACAGATAAACAGACAGAGGGACAGACATACAGAGAGACAGATAGACAGAGGGACAGACATACAGGCAGACTGAGAAACAGACAGAGAGACAGAAAAAGTCAGGCAGAGACAGACAGAGAAACATACAGAGAGACAGACAGAGAAACAGACAGAGAGACAAACAGAGAGGGCAGAGAGACAAACAGACAGACAGAGACTGAGAAAAAGACAGGGAGAGAGAAACAGAGAAAAAAACGGAGAGAGACAGAGAGAGAGACTGAGAAACAGACAGACAGAGAGACAAACAGAGAATCAGACAGACAGAGAGACAGAGACACAGACAGCGAAACAGAGACACAGACAGCGAAACAGACACAGACAGAGAGACAAACAGAGAATCAGAGAGATTGAGAAAAAGACAGGGAGAGACAGACAGACAGAGAAACAGAAAGACAGAGAGACAAATAGACAGAGACAGAGAGAGACTGAGAGACAGAGAGACTGAGAAACAGACAGATACAGACAGACAAAGAGGCAAACAGAGACGGAAACAGACAGACAGAGATACAAACTGAGAGACGGAAACAGACAGACAGAGATACAGACAGACAGATACAAACTGAGAGACAGACAGGGAAGTACTAACTGGATCCTGGACAGCAACCGCCCAGGCAGCCTTCAGTCTATTATAGGCACATGAAACATGGCTGTGTCCTACGACTTCTCCAGCTGCTGTGGTCCTCAACACTGACGCACCTCTATGCTGGATCATACTGAGAGAAACATGGTCAGAATGTCATGTCTGACCCTCCCCGTAATGCACCAGATACTCCTCATCTGGCTCTCACCAGATAGACTTGTCAGCGGGACCCACGGATCCTCCAAACGAGCCTACAGTCGCGTCCAGGACCAGCTGGACAGTCAGGTCACACAAATCACAACCAATCTGAAATACAACAGCCAACACAAGCAACTGTCCTTCAGACTGTCGAACAACACCAAGAATCACACAATCTTACACACTTTTTAATGACACTTTGCCTTTAACAGCACAGGTGTCTGGTGTGAAACAGGAGACATGGAGATCACACAAAAAGCGGGAAAGCATTTCATTAAAACATACACACACACACACACACACCTGCAGTGCAAAAACAGAGTCGGAAGTGGAGCGTAACGTCCGTCGTAATGTCAACAGAAGTCCAACTCTGTGGCACAGATGTTGGATTCTGACATCTGATTTCTACGTTTAATTGATGTGGACAGCAGTGTGCATTTTTAATGTGCTGCTGTCAGCAAAAAAAAAAAAAAAAGAATCAAATCAAAATCAATTTTATTTATATAGCGCCAAATCACAACAAACAGTTGCCCCAAGGTGCTTTATATTGTAAGGCAAAACCCATACAATAATTACAGAAAAACCCGAACGGTCAAAGCGACCCCCTGTGAGCAAGCACTTGGCAACAGTGGGAAGGAAAAACTCCCTTTTAACAGGAAGAAACCTCCAGCAGAACCAGGCACAGGGAGGGGCAGTCTTCTGCTGGGACTGGTTGGGGCTGAGGGAGAGAACCAGGAAAAAGACATGCTGTGGAGGGGAGCAGAGATCAGTCACTAATGATTAAATGCAGAGTGGTGCATACAGAGCAAAAAGAGAAAGAAACACTCAGTGCATCATGGGAACCCCCAGCAGTCTAAGTCTATAGCAGCATAACTAAGGGATGGTTCAGGGTCACCTGATCCAGCCCTAACTATAAGCTTTAGCAAAAAGGAAAGTTTTAAGCGTAATCTTAAAAGTAGAGAGGGTGTCTGTCTCCCTAATCCGAATTGGGAGCTGGTTCCACAGGAGAGGAGACTGAAAGCTGAAGGCTCTGCCTCCCATTCTACTCTTACAAACCCTAGGAACTACAAGTAAGCCTGCAGTCTGAGAGCGAAGCGATCTATTGGGGTGATATGGTACTAAGAGGTCCCTAAGATAAGATGGGACCTGATTATTCAAAACCTTATAAGTAAGAAGAAGAATTTTAAATTCTATTCTAGAATTAACAGGAAGCCAATGAAGAGAGGCCAATATGGGTGAGATATGCTCTCTCCTTCTAGTCCCCGTCAGTACTCTAGCTGCAGCATTTTGAATTAACTGAAGGCTTTTCAGGGAACTTTTAAGACAACCTGATAATAATGAATTACAATAGTCCAGCCTAGAGGAAATAAATGCATGAATTAGCTTTTCAGCATCACTCTGAGACAAGACCTTTCTAATTTTAGAGATATTGCGCAAATGCAAAAAAGCAGTCGTACATATTTGCTTAATATGCGCATTGAAGGACATATCCTGATCAAAAATGACTCCAAGATTTCTCACAGTATTACTGGAGGTCAGGGTAATGCCATCCAGAGTAAGGATCTGGTTAGACACCATGTTTCTAAGATTTGTGGGGCCAAGTACAATAACTTCAGTTTTATCTGAATTTAAAAGCAGGAAATTAGAGGTCATCCATGTCTTTATGTCTGTAAGACATTCCTGCAGTTTAACTAATTGGTGTGTCCTCTGGCTTCATGGATAGATAAAGCTGGGTATCATCTGCGTAACAATGAAAATTTAAGCAATGCTTTCTAATAATACTGCCTAAGGGAAGCAAGTATAAAGTGAATAAAATTGGTCCTAGCACAGAACCTTGTGGAACTCCATAATTAACCTTAGTCTGTGAAGAAGACTCCCCATTTACATGAACAAATTGTAATCTATTAGATAAATATGATTCAAACCACTGCAGTGCCTTTAATACCTATGGCATGCTCTAATCTCTGTAATAAAATTTTATGGTCAACAGTATCGAAGGCAGCACTGAGGTCTAACAGAGCAAGCACAGAGATGAGTTCACTGTCTGAGGCCATAAGATCATTTGTAACCTTCACTAATGCTGTTTCTGTACTATGATGAATTCTGAAACCTGACTGAAACTCTTCAAATAGACCATTCCTCTGCAGATGATCAGTTAGCTCAATAGAGCTCTGACTCTTTGTCAGCCTGGCTACAGTGCTGAAAAGAAACCTGGGGTTGTTCTTATTTTCTTCAATTAGTGATGAGTAGTAAGATGTCCTAGCTTTACGGAAGACTTTTTTTATAGAGCAACAGACTCTTTTTCCAGGCTAAGTGAAGATCTTCTAAATTAGTGAGACGCCATTTCCTCTCCAACTTACGGGTTATCTGCTTTAAGCTGCGAGTTTGTGAGTTATACCACGGAGTCAGGCACTTTTGATTTAAGGCTCTCTTTTTCAGAGGAGCTACAGCATCCAAAGTTGTGCTCAATGAGGATGTAAAACTATTGATGAGATAATCTCTCACTCACAGAGTTTAGGTAGCTACTCTGCACTGTGTTGGTATATGGCATTGGAAAACATAAAGAAGGAATCATATCCTTAAACCTAGTTACAGTGCTTTCCGAAAGACTGTACTACTGTAATGAAACTTATTCCCCACTGCTGGGTAATCCATTAAAGTAAATGTAAATGTTAAGAAATGATTAGACAGAAGGGGGTTTTCAGGGAATACTGTTAAGTCTGTTGTGAACGTGTCGTGACACGGACCCACAACAGGGGGCGTTAATGAACGGACAATGGATAAGCCAAAAAGTAACAATTTAATGTTGTGAATCGCACAATGAAGTACAGACAATAACAATATGGTAGAATGTCAATTATACACAAGGTGACGTGTGGGCAGGCTCGAAGATAGAAGACGTCTGGCAAGAGAAGAGCCGGATCCCACACAGCTTCCACCACCAACGGATCTGATGAACACCGGAGCCGCCAAGCCCTGCGCCCCAGGTGGCCACTGTCTTCAGCAGTCAGACCCGGTACTGCTGGCAGAGAACAGAAACAGTATTGATGAGTGTTAGTTCGCACACTCAGTAATCCCACAGTCCGTGTTCTTTAAGGAGGGAGCACCTCCACCTCCAATCACACACTCGTGCAGCTCCTGTTTAACCACTTATCTGGTTTGGGGTGAGAGGCGAAGCCGTCGCAGTCCACACCAAACGCCAATACCGCAGATAAGTACACCGTCACAAGAAAACGGCTGCAAATGAGATCAGACTGTTATTTGTTATCGATACAGCAGAGAATGGTAGCTGATTTCTCGGCGAGGAGGTGGAGTTGCAGTCCGGCCTTTATGGTGATGGTGATGAGTAGTGGATGAGTGACAGCTGGTACGGATGATGAGTGACAGCTGTCTCTCCCGGTCGCTCTGATGCCCTCTCGTGCTTGAAGCCTGCACTTCAAGCAGGGCGCCATCTTGTGGTGGTGGGCCAGCAGTACCTCCTCTTCAGCGGCCCACACAACAAAGTCTTCAATTTCCATACCATAAGTCAGAACAAGATCTAAAGTATGGTTAAAGTGGTGGGTGGACTCATTTACATTTTGAGCGAAGCCAATTGAGTCTAATAATAGATTAAATGCAGTGTTGAGGCTGTCATTCTCAGCATCTATGTGGATGTTAAAATCGCCCACTATAATTATCTATGAGCTAAGCACTAAGTCAGACAAAAGGTCTGAAAATTCACAGAGAAACTCACAGTAACGACCAGGTGGATGATAGATAACAAATAAAACTGGTTTTTGGGACTTTCCCAATTTGGATGTAAGGCAGAATAAATCAATATGTTGATCAATTATTATATCGTTTACTAACAGGGACTTAGAAGAGAAAGACCTAATGTTTAATAAACCACATTTAACTGTTTTAGTCTGTGGTGCAGTTGAAGGTGCTATATTTTTTTTTCTTTTTGAATTTTTATGCTTAAATAGATTTTTACTGGTTGTTGGTGGTCTGGGAGCAGGCACCGTCTCTACGAGGATGGGGTATTGGGGGGATGGCAGGGGGAGAGAAGCTGCAGAGAGGTGTGTAAGACTACAACTCTGCTTCCTGGTCCCAACCCTGGATAGTCACGGTTTGGAGGGTTTAATAAAATTGGCCAGATTTCTAGAGATGAGAGCTGCTCCATCCAAAGTGGGATGGATGCCGTCTCTCCTAACAAGACCAGGTTTTCCCCAGAAAATTTGCCAATTATCTATGAAGCCCACCTCATTTTTTGGACACCACTCAGACAGCCAGCAATTCAAGGAGAACATGCGGCTAAACATGTCACTCCCGGTCCGAATGGGGAGGGGCCCAGAGAAAACTACAGAGTCCGACATTGTTTTTGCAAAGTTACACACCGATTCAGTGTTAATTTTAGTGACCTCCGGTTGGCATAACCGGGTGTCATTACTGCCGACGTGAATTACAATCTTACCAAATTTATGCTTAGCCTTAGCCAGCAGTTTCAAATTTCCTTCAATGTCGCCTGCTCTGGCCCCCAGAAGACATTTGACTATGGTTGCTGGTGTCGCTAACTTTACATTTCTCAAAACAGTCACCAATAACCAGAGTTTGATCCTCGGCGGGTGTGTCGCCGAGTGGAGAAAAATGGTTCGAGATGTGAACGGGCTGGTGGTGTACAGGGGGCTTCTGTTTAGGACTACGCTTCTTCCTCAGTCACCCAGCCGGCCTGCTTTCCCGGCTGCTCGGGATCTGCTGGGGGACAGCTAACGGCAGCTAAGCTACCTTGGTCCGCACCAACTACAGGGGCCTGGCTAGCTGTAGGATTTTCCAAGGTGCGGAGCCGAGTCTCCAGTTCGCCTAGCCTGGCCTCCAAAGCTACGAATAAGCTACACTTATTACAAGTACCATTACTGCTAAAGGAGGCTGAGGAATAACTAAACATTTCACACCCAGAGCAGACAAGTGCGGGAGAGACAGGAGAAGCCGCCATGCTAAACCGGCTAAGAGCTAGTAGCTGCGCTAAGCTAGCGGATTCCTAAAAACACACAAAGTGAATAATGTGTAAATAATTTAGAGGTGATTCAGCAGAGAGAGTGCTTTAGTTAAGGCACTATGAAACAAATCTTATCTAGATTAATCTAACTATGCAGATTAAACAGCTAACAGATACAGAAAAGCACCACTGTGCTCCGGAACAGGAAGTGATACAATACTGCAGTGAGAGCCAACCACCAGTAGAGGCAAGCAAGAGTGATGATGATGAAGAAGAAGAAGAATATGCCAATTAATTAATTGGCATATTTCCATCTTCAGGGCAAAGACTGCCATGAACACTACTGGCCAGTAGATGACAGTAGAGATTGTGAAAACTTGCCAAAACAAAATTTCAGATAATCCGTGTCTGCTACGTTAAAGATGCGTGGAATTTAATTAACGCAAACTGAATTTCAGACATCATATTTATTACTCTGGAATAAAGACAAGACAGTGTTTAACATAAACAGGACTCTAAATAGCAAACAGGAATTGATTGCAGTGATTCCAGTTGAGAATAATGCAGCAGCAACCTGAGCTTCTGGCATTTTTACATAAAACAAACACAATAACAACATCTATAAACCCAGAGAATATAATAACGAGAGTTTTAGGCACATTATACAAAGAGTATAATGTGCTGATGTCTGTGTGGAGCCTGATCAGAGCGTCTCAGATACATTTCTTCTGTTGTGAATGTACTGAGATTACCCATAATGCACCTGGACACAGCATGTCCACACTAAAACCTTCAAAATTAGTGCATTACTTTAAAACATATATCTGATATTTTCACTTTATAAAACTTCAGACGTAACGTTAATTAATTAATTAAATAACTTGTTCGAGATTAGTTTGGTTAATATTTTAACCATAAGTTAAAACTGTATGCCTCTGGATGACTTGGGTGATATTGCCAGTGTATCAGTATGGGGCTAAAAGAAATGAGCTTTTTTCTTTTCGGTGACCAGTTCTCCTTTGCCTGCAGAGGATAGAGCAGTTTCTTCTTAAACCAGTTTTCCTCTGTTTATGGAGGATAGAGCTGCGCATCTGCTATAAAACATTTAACAGGTAGAAACTCAACTGATTTTAGAGTTCATAAATCTTTGTAACTGTTCAGCTTTGTTTACCATGTCTGCAAAAATACGTTAGTGGTCTAAAAATTATCGGACCAAAATGTATTGGAAGATAATTAGTCCCATAATGGTTTTCAAATTTATCTGAAAAACTAATCCGATAATGAAAACATCCATCCATCCATTTTCTTTCGCTTTATCCGGAGTCGGGTCGCGGGGGCAGCAGCTCAAGCAAAGCCGCCCAGACCTCCCAATCCACACACACCTCCCCCAGCTCCTCCGGGGGAACCCCAAGGCGTTCCCAAGCCAGCCGAGAGATGTAATCCTTCCAACATGTCCTGGGTCTTCCCTGGGGCCTCCTCCCAATGGGACATGCTCGGAACACCTCTCCAGCGAGGCATCCAGGGGGCATCCGGAAAAGATACTCGAGTCACCTCAACTGACTCCTTTCAATAATGAAAACATTATCGTTGATAATTAGTGGAACTGTGCCCATATCTCTCTCAGCAAATTAAACAGATTTGTGGATTGATGTGGTGCATCACATTTCACCTCATTGTGTGTCCTTTAAATTTGCAGAGGAACAAGGTGATGTGATGATGATATTTGAGTTATTATGTTAACTGGAGGGAATCTAACAATCTATCATCTGTTTTCTCATGCTGTGTGTGTGTGTGTGTGTGTGTGTGTGTGTGTGTGTGTGTGTGTGTGTGTGTGTGTGTTTTCCAGGAGGCGATCATCTCTCCCGTCTCCCCAGATGTTCTGTATCTGTTCCGGGTCCAGGCCGTCTGCATGAATGACATGCGCAGTGACTTCAGTCAGAGTATGCTCTTCAGAGGTATCCAGCACCTCCTACCTGCACTCACTGGCGTGTTCGTCACACCGTGTGACTCCCGTGGCTCCTCTGTCCTGTATATTTGATGTCTGGTGGTTAAAGCGGTGGGCTTGAGACCAGATGATCCTTAGTTTGAACCCACATCAGTCCAGAAAAGGCTCCTTTGTGCACAGGGCCCTTGGTCCATAATCCCCAAGTTGCTCCCAGTGTGTACTGAGCACCTTGCATGGCACCACCCTGGCATTAGTGTATGGTGATGCGAGTCCTCATTGTAAAGCACTGTGAGCTTCTGATTTAGATGAAGCGTCGTATAAATGCAGTCCATTTACCATTTATGTTGTTAACATTTATCTGATGTTCAAAATCCTGTGTCAAGTTATATGTGGAGGATTCAGACCGTGAGCACACGCCACACTGACAGTACGGTCAGGGCAAGAAAGATTTGGACAGTGACAATTTTGCAATATAGACTTTCAGCTTTCATTCAAGAAACAAAAATATCACAGTAACCATTCAGGAATTGCGCCCATTTTTATCCATATTGCACCCATTGTCAGAGCCACGGGGTAAACCCACCCTTGATCCCTGATTCAAACACCTGCTTGAGGCCCTCTGTTGGCGCAGTCCAGGTTTACTCTGAGCCTGGTGTGTGTACGTCAGCAATATCTTGGTAAGGTGGGGTCCCAAACACTAAGTCCACAGGTGTACATAGTTCCCACCCAAAAGTACCTGTGGTCAGCAGACACTGACTGGACCTTGGCACTGAAGTCCACGATGAACAAAGGCAGCTTCAGTTGTACTGGTGCTACTCGTTGGGTGGCTAGAAGCACGGTTGTACTTCTCCACCAAGCCTTCTCTCTATGGACAGAAGAGCATTATCCTCGTCTTGCTCACCCCCAGCTACCTGCACACCTCCATGAAGAGTTCAGTCCCTGGTCACTGTGAAGCTCATCGTTTCAGTGTCTTTCGGATGTGAACGTGAACATGAAAAGGTAAGAGAACATTTTGGTGTGCCCAAAGTCACCCTTCACCATTAAGCACTGAGCCATCTCAAGCACCTGGGGCAGACTGCTTTGGGCCTGTGGTAGAATGTTCTTTCATCCAGGCACCTTGTCATGGAGTTCAAAGCTGCCTCACCACTCGCCCACCTTCTCACCTCCAAGCAGTGTCTCATCCGTGCCAAAGACAAATCTGCCTCCTGATTTTGTTCTAGTTCTTCCTTTGGATCTGGTAAAGGCAGCGGCACAACTGTCATCCCGTGTAGAAGTCTATTGCTCCCATTAAAAGTAGTAATAAATAATAAAATACTTACAGAATCAAAGTGGAAGGAGTGAAGACACCAGAGACTGTGTTCAGGACATTTCCAGCTCAGGGTGGCTCTGATTGGATGGGATCGCCCTGATCTTGCAGAGCATCCTCTGTTCCACCACCTTCTCCACAGAGTCCAGACATAGACCAACCACCGAGCCCATCTTCATGAGCCGGTTCAGCCTGAGAATGTCCCTTTTCTTTGCACTCCCCCCCAAACACACAACACCATAAAAAAGGACGCTGGACACAATGGACTGATAAAACATGTACAAAAGCTTCAGACAGACCCTGAAAGAGGTCAGCCTTCTAAGAAAGTATGTCCTGCTCTGCCTCTTCTTGTACCCAGTGTCCATGTTTGCTGTCCAGCTCAGCCTGGAGTCCAGCTGCAGCCCTGGGTACTTACAGGTGGAGACCACCTCCACCTCTGGTCCATCATTAACGATGGTCTGCAGAGAGGTTGGCCTCTGTTGGAAATCAAGCACCACCTCCTTTGGTTTGGTAGCGTTCAGCAGGAGCTTGTTCTGCTGGCACCACCTCACAAAGTCCTCCACCAGGCCCCTGTAACCCCCACACCCCACCCCACCCTCCCTAACACATCAGAGAACTAGCACATCCAGCGCACCAGGCGGGGTTCCACAGCCATGTTAAGTTTCTCCTGGAGAAGGCTGGGATGGATGGTGATGAAAGCACGAGAAAAGTCAAAGAATACATCCTCACAATGCCCCCCATCCCCACATCCAGGCATGTGAGTACACAGTGTAGGAGATAAAGAACAGCATCTTCAACACTCACCTTCTCCTGGTAGGCAAATTGGCTCATGCTCGTGCACTTGAGGTCGCACCAGCTGCAGGACCAGTCGCTTCAGTGTTTTTATCCTGTGACGTGAGCGCGGCCGGCCTCCCGCTCTCATGAGCGTGACCCTTCTTTGGACCTGCAATGATGCAGGACATTTTCCACAGTGAAGGAACACTCTCCAGCTGCAGACTCAGGTTGAAGACCTGCTGTAGAGAGTCTGGGTCTTCCAGCTCAGCTGCACAGGCCCTCAGGAGCCTTGGACAGACCTGGTCCCGGACCCGTGGCCTTCCTAAGATGGAGACGTCGCAGCTCCTTTGTCACCTGGTCCACTCTGATGGAGGGAGCAGTCAAGGTGGGAGTGGCAGGCACTTGTGAGCGAGGCACATGGAGGAGAAGCAGGATAGTGATAGTCAAAGGAGCCAGAGGAGGACTGTGCAGGCGAGCAGGTGGTCGGGATGGGGGAACTGAACCGGTTCAAAACGGTGTTCAGCTCCTTAGCTCTCTGGAGATCCATGCAGCCAACATTGGCCTTGCTGTGACAGCCGGTAATGGTTTTCATACCCTTCCAGACCTCCCACATGTCTCTCAGCTTCCTCTCCAGCTTCTTGCTGTCTGCCTCTTCAGGCAGATTTTCTCCTCACTTTGCACCTCCTTGATCATCTCACAGCCTCTTCTCCCAAACACACTCTTCTTAGTCAAGACTTACTTCACTTTAGAGGTAATCCACGGAATGAATGAATGAATTCATGCTGCAGTGACAAAAATGAGGTGCTTTTCGTCACAATATCACAAACCAATAGATTAATGTATATTTTGTGCTGCTGAATCATGACTTGCCGTGAGACCAGGTTGTATTTGAACATCAGCTGAAAGTGACTTAAGTGATTTAACTGAGAATTTTTCTGCTGCTCTTTTTCCTTTGTTCTAATCAGCAAACACGACCCGGATATTTGAAGGAACAAGAATCGTCAAAACTGGAATGGTAAGAGAAGAGGAGATGAATACCAAACATTATCTCTTCACTGTCTTCTTTCATTTCTGATTCATACCCCTGTCGCACATAGCCGGAATCACGCACAGTGGCGTCAGACTTATGAATCGACACACATCTGCAAGGTGCCGCATTTCAGTTCCAAAACATTCTGACAGCCATCTGCGAAAGTCCACACAGTTGGTCAGAATCCCAGAGTGTGATGCACATGTTCAAAACTCTCCGGGCGACATCGAGATGGGACACCTATCCGATGGTGGTCCATGTGTTATCTGAGGACCATCTAACTGCAATTTACACATTCGGGTGGTGGCAAAACGGGATCTGAAATGATTTAAGGGCATACCCTTAATACCCCATACCCCATCTCAAGGTTCCCTTGAGATGGATCTGGCACTGCAAAGCCTGCCAGTATGACCTGTGCCACGTATAATAATGCACACCTCCCCCCGGAGTGAAATGTATGTGGCATGCTTTATCATGAAAATAATTAGGGATTATTATCATGTTCAGGGAATGTGAACAGTGGCTATCAAACTGAAAGCTCCGTGCGCTGCTGCGCACATGCTGCCGCAAATCTGAACAGGCTGTTATATCCACAATAGACCTTACAGTACAGATATTTGTCCATTTCTTCCCGTGGGCGTCGTACGTAAATAATGTGAACTATTGTCTCCATCATAACACAGGCAGCTGCGCCTCTCTCTGCTGTGCAGTAATGTGTCATCGCGCGCGTCAGGCTCGGAGCTGGACGGATCTTATGCTGTAATAAATGTTCACCTTCTAACTCTGGAGGAGATATAAGATAGAGGTTGTGACAGGCAGTTACACCATTAATAAACATGCGTCTTACCTCCAACAGTGGTCTAGGAGTGTTTCACAGCGCAGGACGTGGAGATGAAGCCAGGACAGCAGCCTGGGGTTAGAATCCTCTCACCCAAAATAAAAAAAATAATTCTGTGATAATCCAACCATCGCAGTGTCCACAGTTGCGTTGTGCTGCTGAAGTGGGCAAACAGGAAAAAAGAAAGTTCTCTGGAAGGGCGCTCCTCTGAGGGACGGCCCAATGCTAGCAAACTTTGGAGTGACGCTGTCCAGTGGCAGGCACACGTGTGTGTGCCCCGCACGCACGCTTAGTGGCCCATCCAGTGTTATGCATATACACACACGGCTAAGTGATAATTACAGCCCCACGCGTGTGCACGGAGCGCACTTGTGCGTGCAGGAGCAGTTGATCATTGATATGTATTGGCACACAGCCATCCATGTGCAGGGGATGTGAACACAGCACGAACAAACTGAAAGCCCCGTGTCCACTGTGGGTTAATGTGTCGCACAGCGCTGCACATCTGGACAGGCTGTTCTATCCATAATAGACCTGACAGTACAGATAATATCCCTCCCCATGGGCAATGTAAATAACGTCAATATTGTCTCCATCATAACTGTATATAACACGGCCAGCTGCGCCTCTCCATGGTGCACAGTAATGCATCATTGCATGCGTCAGGCTTGGAGCTGAACGGATCTCACACTGTAATAAATGATCACCCTTCTAAGTCTGTAGGAGATACAGTGGGGGAAATAAGTATTTGATCCACTGTCAATTTTGCAGGTTTTTCCACCTAAGAAGAATGTAGAGATCTGTAATTTTTATTGTAGTTACACTTCAACTGTGAGAGACAGTCTAAAAAAAAAAATCCAGAAAATCCCATTGTATGATTTTTAAATAATTAATTTGCATTTTATTACATGAAATAAGTATTTGATCCCCTAGAAAAACAGAGCTTAACAATTGGTACAGAAACCTTTGCTTGCAGTTCCAGAGGTAAGACGTTTCCTGTAGTTCTTGACCAAGTTTGTTGGTCAAGAACTACATACAGATCTTCTCCAGATCTTTCAGGTTTGGAGTTTCAGCTCCCTCCAAAGATTTCTATTGAGTTCAGGTCTGGAGACTAGCTCGGCCACTCCAGGACCTTGAAATGCTTCTTACGGAGCCCCTACTTAGTTGCCCTGGCTGTGTGTTTGGGGGCATTGTCATGTTGGAAGACCCAGCCACGACCCATCTTCAATGCTCTTACTGAGGGAAGGAAGTTGTTTGCCAAAATCTCACAATACATGACCCCCATCCATCCTCCCTTCAATACGGTGCAGTCGTCCTGTCCCCTTTGCAGAAGAGCACCCCTAGAGTATGATGTTTCCACCCCCATGCTTCACGGTTGGGACCATGTCCTTGGGGCTGTTCTCATCCTCCAAACACGGCGAGTGGAGTTGATACCAAAAAGCTCTATTCTGGTCTCATCTGACCACATGACCTTCTCCCATGCCTCCTCTGGATGATCCAGATGGTCACTGGTGAACTTCAAACGGGCCTGGATATGTGCTGGCTTGAGCGGGGGGACCTTGCTGCCCTGCAGGATTTTAAACCATGACGGCATCGTGTGTTACTAATGTAATCTTTGTAACTGTGGTCCCGGCTCTCTTCGGGTCATTAACCAGGTCCTCCTGTGTAGTTCTGAGCTTTCTCAGAATCATCCTGACCCCACAAAGTGAGATCTTGCATGGAATCCCAGACCGAGGGAGATTGACAGTCATGTTGTGTTTCTTCCATTTTCTAATAGTTACACCAACAGTTGTTGTCTTCTCACCAAGCTGCTTGCCTGTTGTCCTGTAGTCCATCCCAGCCTTGTGCAGGTCTACAGTTTTGTCCTTGATGTCCTCAGACAGCTCTTTGATCATGTCCATGGTGGACACGTTGGAGTGTGATTGATTGAGTGTGTGAACAGGTGTCTTTTATACAGGTAACAAGTTCAAACAGGTGCAATTAATACAGGTAAAGAGTGCAGAATAAGAGGGCTTCTTAAAGAAAAATTAACAGGTCTGTGAGAGCCAGAATTCTTGCTGGTTGGTAGGGGGTCAAATACTTATTTCATGCAATAAAATGCAAATTAATGATTTAAAAATCATATAATGTGATTGTCTGGATTTTTTAGATTCTGTCTCTCACAGTTGAAGTGTACCAACGATAAAAATTACGGACCGCTACATTCTTTGTAGGTAGGAAAACCTGCAAAATTGGTATGGATCAAATACTCATTTCCCCCAATGTATGACATGGAACTGTTGTGCCAGGCCATGACAGGACTAATAAACATGAATCTCACCTCCAAGAGCAGGGACGTGGAGCCAAAACCCGCAGCCTGTGGTTAAAATCTTCTCACCTAAAATAATAATATATATATCCCATGTGATAATCCAACCATCACTGTGTCTTGAGTTGCGCTGTGCTCCTGAAGTCAGCAAAAAAGAAAGAAGAAATTAAAGTTCCCTGGAAAGGCACCGTCTGACGCATGGGACATGGAACAGCATGGCACACTGCCAGCAAACTTTCAGCGAAGCTGTCCAGTGCGCGTGCACCCCGCCCTAGCTCATGCAGCGTTATGCATACATCCAAACACACAGATGAGTGATAATTGCAGCCCCACCTGTGTGTGCACTCCAGTCCCATGTTTGCCATCCAGACTTTTCAACATCGGGCAATCTGCAGCGCCGTTTATGGCCGTCTGACAGCGGTCTGTATCATCTACCTGTTGTCTACATGCACTTTGGATGCCATTGTGCAGGTGTGGACGAGGTACTCAGGATGTGTTCTGATATGGCTGACCACGCCTTTTTTCCTCCCGACCGTGTCGGATTATGGCAGTATTTTTCCATGTTGGGCTGGTTCCTGCACATTCCTGCTATGTGTGACGGGGCTTAAAGAACTCAGGTGTGATTTTTTTTTTTCTTTCCTTCTTTCATTTCATTAAAGAAACCAATTAATAAAGTTACAACTATCATCCATCTATTTTATGAACCCAATTATTAAAATGAAAGCTGTCCAGCCTTTCAAAGATTTAAGTCATAAAAGGAATTTTCTTTGGTACCACTATAATTGTATTTATTAGCGTTTAACCATCTGGAGTCCAGGGTATAATTGACTGTTTTTGACTACTTTATATATACTCAACAAAAATATAAACGCAACACTTTTGGTTTTGCTCCCATTTTGTATGAGATGAACTCAAAGATCTAAAACTTTTTCCACATACACAATATCACCATTTCCGTCAAATATTGTTCACAAACCAGTCTAAATCTGTGATAGTGAGCACTTCTCCTTTTCTGAGATAATCCATCCCACCTCACAGGTGTGCCATACCAAGATGCTGATTAGACACCATGATTAGTGCACAGGTGTGCCTTGGACTGCCCACAATAAAAGGCCACTCTGAAAGGTGCAGTTTTGTTTTATTGGGGGGGATACCAGTCAGTATCTGGTGTGACCACCATTTGCCTCATGCAGTGCAACACATCTCCTTCGCATCATCCGTGAAGAGAACACCTCTCCAACATGCCAAACGCCAGCGAATGTGAGCATTTGCCCACTCAAGTCGGTTACGATGACAAACTGGAGTCAGGTCGAGACCCCGATGAGGACGACGAGCATGCAGATGAGCTTCCCTGAGATGGTTTCTGACAGTTTGTGCAGAAATTCTTTGGTTATGCAAACCGATTGTTTCAGCAGCTGTCCGAGTGGCTGGTCTCAGACGATCTTGGAGGTGAACATGCTGGATGTGGAGGTCCTGGGCTGGTGTGGTTACACGTGGTCTGCGGTTGTGAGGCTGGTTGGATGTACTGCCAAATTCTCTGAAACGACTTTGGAGACGGCTTATGGTAGAGACATGAACATTCAATACACGAGCAACAGCTCTGGTTGACATTCCTGCTGTCAGCATGCCAACTGCACGCTCCCTCAAATCTTGCGACATCTGTGGCATTGTGCTGTGTGATAAAACTGCACCTTTCAGAGTGGCCTTTTATTGTGGGCAGTCTAAGGCACACCTGTGCACTAATCATGGTGTCTAATCAGCATCTTGATATGGCACACCTGTGAGGTGGGATGGATTATCTCAGCAAAGGAGAAGTGCTCACTATTACAGATTTAGACTGGTTTGTGAGAGAAATGGTGATATTGTGTATGTGGAAAAAGATTTAGATCTTTGAGTTCATCTCATACAAAATGGGAGCAAAACCAAAAGTGTTGCATTTATATTTTTGTTGAGTGTATTTACCTTTATAATTCACCTTTAAAAAGTGTTTACTTTTTAAAGGATTTGAGCTGCACAAAATTTTGGCTGTCATTTTTTTTTTTTCAGCACAACCTCACCTGTGTGACTTTACAGTTTCTCATTCATTCTGACCTACTGTATTAACATAGTGAACCTAAATAATATAAAATATGAATATAATATAAATACAAATAATACATTTCAAAAACATGTACAAATGTAGCAAAAAACAAACTTAAATACACCTATTTACATAAATGCAGGAAATGCTTCAGCCATTTTTTTTTTTTTTTTTTTTGGACAATTATTTACAAAACAGTCAGATTTGGAATGTAAATATAAATTGTACATTTCGAAAACAATTAGTGCAGGAAATGCTAATGCTAAACTATTGGCAAAATAATCAAATGTTAAAATAAGATGCAACACAAATTATTTGTGCCACTCAAAAAAGCAATTCCTGTCCACCATAACACAGAGGGACACATCGCAGGCCTGACACTTCCACGGTGTGTCACTCCTCTTGTCCACCTGAAGGCACCATTGGCACCTCAATCTGCCTTTTGTGGCTTTTTGGTGAGGATCTGTGCCTGTCAAAATTGGCACAGGAACGTGGTTCTGGCTCCTGTTCTGCAGGACACCTGTTTGTCTGTGCCACACAGTTGACACACCAGCTCCACCATAAAGTCCTTGTATGTCATGGGCTGCACTTGCTTCACACTGCTGATCTCACGATGCAAGATGAATCCATTTATGGTTGCAATGTCAAGGAAGTACAGCAGCTGTCCTGTACCAATGCGCAGTTTTCCGACAGGTGTAGTAGTACTGGATGAGCTGGTCAGATAGTTTGTCTCCACCCCTGTTTTTATTGTAATCCAACACTGGGCTAGGACAGGGAATGTCTTTAACCCTCCAGCACCTGAAAACGCATGATGGATGGTGGAGCACACAGACACCTCCCATGTGTCCATCCACTTTACAAACACCAGAGGCCCCTCTCTTATCCATCTTATAGATCCTCTTTCAGATTTTTTTGTGAGAGCATTTGCCCTCCCTCTGGGGCATCCTTGTCTGTTCTCCCTGTATGTGCCACATGCCCTAAACTTCATGTTAGCCATGTCCATCAACAATTTGGGACTCGTGTAAAAATTGTCCATGTAAATGTGGTACCCAGTACCAAATGAGGATGGCTGAATCAGGTTCATGACCACATCGTACAACAGCCTGTGCTCACTTGTGGTCACAGACTTGTGGTCTTTGTGGAATCATGTGTTGCATCCAGAGTTCCATAACAAGTATAAATTGTTGTGATTTAAACCACTGAAGAACAAGGTTGGACCCCAGAATGCAAGGCAGCGGACACGGGAGGACTGAAGAACTCAGGGTTTTATTTTACCCAGATGATTAGGAGAGTCTGAAGTAAACAAAATCCGATGGCAAAATCAGAAGTGCCAACTAAAACATTAATTGCAACAAAAGGTTTTAGTGGAGAACCAAAAATCCAAAGTGACAGCTCAACAATTAGTGCAACAAGAGTCTTTAGTAGAGAAACAAAAATCCAAAGTGACAACTAAAATAGTCAATGCAACAAGAGACTTTTGTGGAGAAATCAAAATCCAAAGTGACCAAAATTCACAAGACAGTCGAAGGGAAACAAACACTCAAAATAATGATCCAAAACAATCAACACTATGAGAGAGGATGTAACTTACAGCAGGAGAGCGTGGTTCCATACTGAGAAGGAGACAAAACTGACTGGCAGAGAAGAACTGAACTTGTGAAACTAAATACTAAACTAATTACAGAGCGGCAGGTGACACGTCAAGACCAGAACACACATGGATACTGATTAACTCCTAAGGGTATGTGAAAAACCAAACATAACCACAAGAGGGCAGTAACAAGCAAAACACCATGTGCAGCTGTAGGGAGAAAGTGTAAATAAACCAACGGACTAAACAGAAGACTCAAATCAGAAAGTGAACATCAAAAGTAACACACATAGAAATAAACAGAATTTACATAACACAACCTAAACTCTAACAGAAAACCATACTATAGGAATAAGATGTGGAAGTAAACATGGACACACCCACAAACACACACCCTCAGTGATCGGCACAAAGAAACACACACGCTCACAATCCTGCACACACACACACACACACACACACACACACACTGATCCAACCAGAACATACGCCCTTGAGGACGGGTGCAGGGAAACACATGCATGATCGGCATGGGTACATGCACCCACAAAACAAGCCATCTGGAAGACAGACTACACAAACAGACACATACTGGAACCAAACCCCAACAGTAAATGGTGAACTTGAGTGTGTAGCCATTACTTGAAACAGCCAACACAAAAAAGTTTCATGCCCCATTTTGTTGGCTTGTCCTTCAAATATTGAGTCATTCCAGTTTTTGCCTTTGTCACCACCATCTTTTAATCCACTGCCAGCTCCCTCGTCAGGTGGTAATAAGCCTGGCAGACACTGACAATGTCATCATAAAGAGGCCTGACATGAAACAGTTTTTCATGACCTGCTGTTCCCTTTTTTCTATCATTTTCTACATCCTCATCTGGACCTAGGTGGATGTTAAGTGGAAACAAAATATTATTTTGTTTCCAGTAGTCCTGGAGACTTGGCAGTGACACCAATGACATGTATATCAGAAGTCCAAAAAATTTGTACAGCTCTTCCATTTCAATGTTTGTCCAGTTGTATTTTTTCCCTAATACCTTGTTTTTTGCAGTAATTTTATTGGTGTTGGTGCAAATTGTTCTTATTGTGTCAGTTGCAAAAAACAAACAAACAAAAGAAAAGCATGTTTTGGACTTTGGGTGGAAAGTGTATCAACCTGGACTCCTGGAGTTCTCCGAGGCTGAAATCTGCTTACTGCTGGAGCGGTGTCTGCATCCTGCTCCATGTTCCAGTTGTCAGAGCTGTGTGGGCATGTCTCTGCTGTGCATCCGAGCTCTGGATCTGGAAACAGAAGCACAAACTCTGACCCTCTGTTCAGATCTCCATGCGCACTTTGGTGGATCCACCTGCTGTGGTTGCTCCTCCAGAACAAAAGAGGGATCATCTCTTTCAACACCTCACTGTCTGTTTCAGACTCTGATGATGCTTCCTCCAGTTCAAAAAAATAACTGAAGCGCTTGGTCCACATTCATAAAATGCCTAATTTTTACAAAAACAAAACCCAAACAGCAACAAAACACTAACCACACATACTTTCCACCACTAATAAAGTGAAATCGACCACACAATCAGACCCACATGGTGTGGGTGGGCTGTGATCAAACACATGTGGGGATAGTGAACACATGTGGGGTTCGTGACTTCTGATTAGTGGAAAATTCACGAGCCAGCCAACCAATGAGGAAAAAGGAGTTAGTGATGGGATGAACAACACTGGTGCGTCAACACTGTGCCGAGCACACAAGAGTGAAACCCCGTATTGGTGCACGTATCGCTTTAAGAAAAAAAATCATGTGACTGATACAGGAACTGTCGTTCGACTGCGCCACGCCAAATTGTGTTTATAAGGAAACAAACTATCGACATGTTACGGATTTGTTGGATGGAGTTTTGCAGTTGGATTTTGGATTTTTGCTTTCCCTCACCTTGTTCCACTGACTTCATGGATCGTTCAAAGATGTTTCCCCAGTCTGAAATAATTTTGATCTTTTGACTCCAAATAAGATAAATCTTTTTCTCCTTTGGGTATTATTTACTGTTATTTTTCCAATTAGATATGTTTGTACTCCTTTACAATACACCTTTATCAACTCGCACTGAAATTTTTATGCTCACCATCTTTATCTGTACCCTGTGAAAGACTTTTTTCTAAGGCAGGGGAACTGGTGTGTAAGAGAAAAATCACCTTGGGGCAAAGACACTTCAGAAACCTTTGTTCCTCAAGAAAAATTCATAAATTAATCTATTTTTAGGCTTTTATTTCGTATGTGCTTTAACACTTAAGTTAACAAATTTCCATAAATAAGTTACAAATTTTAACTCTGAATTTTATTACAGACAAATTTGCTATATTTTACAAACCAACTCAGTTTAGCATTTACACAAACAAGGTTTTAAGCAACGTTTAAACTCTTCTCATGAACAGCTTCACTCGACGCACAAATTGAGCACATGAGATTATGCAATGATGAGATCATATTTTAAATAGAGGACAGGCGATTAACTATTTCACAGGCTGATGTTGCGTTTGCAGCACGTTAGCATTTCCATCTTTTCATTTTATTTACCTGCAATGATTTTATAACTACTGCAGGGGTCACTATTGAGCGACCAACACAGTGTCAATACACTGTCAATACAGTGTCAATACACTGCCGACACAGTTTGTGTAGTGTGTCAATAAACTCCTTGAGGTATCATCATCCCATCACTAGAAGGAGTCATATTTCTTCCCACCACTATCGCTGCTGCAGTAGAGAAGGAAATGATCCTTTGGCTTTTGGGTGTGGACATAAACACGCAGCGAAAAATGACAATAATATTCATGAAAATGCATGGCATAAAAATACTCATAAGTCAAGTTATACTAGGCCTATTAACAACATTTTAAAAGTGCTACAAATGTTGAAGTCTCCACATTCAACACACATTTCAAAGGAGCCTCAGAGTGCAGCAGGTCATGTGCCTTTTTACGCGAGGGCGCATCATTTGACTCCAGAGGGTTAAAAGGGGGATTCATAATATGACAAATGACAATATGATCAAAATTTGCATTGACTGGAAAAAATAATAAATAGTTCCCCTGAAGTGGAAAATTCAAAAGAACAGATGCCACTGAAGTAGCACAGCCAATCAGAGCAGAGATGCACAGTGACATCTGATTGAGCACAGTGCTAATTGTGCTATCAGATGCACAAGGATTAGAGAGTTGGCTGCTCTCTAATCCAACATGGTGGAAAACGCTCTGAAAATGGCTTATTTATGTATAAATTGAATATATTCCTCATATATTTTGTAAACGCTAGCAAAAAATAAACACTTCTAAACCTAAGAACACTATTTTTGTAACCAGATAACACCTTACGGACATCTTACGGATGTTAGTGTGTACGTCGCGGGAGCGTGCATCACGTGAGGTCAAAGGTAACTTCTGGTAATGTCAGGACCTCATGCATGCACGTCCTCCTGCAAAATTAAAAATAAAATAAAATATTCATATAACTGTAGAAATATGTCCTCTTCATTAAAATGAGCTGCAATTCTGCAACATGTTACAAAAATAAATTGATATTATAATGCTTAGATTTCAGTAGAAACTAAATTTTGACAGTTTTGTGAAATTTGAAAAGGGTTAAAGGGTCACAGATCTGCTGAATAATAAATCAATTAATTAATATATGATTATTTGTAAGTGTGATGTCAGTCATCAAGCAATTGCTAGTTGTTACTCAAAAATATATTTATTTATTTTTTTATCATTAAACATAATCAGTTTTCTCACATGAATTTCGGATGATCTAAAAAGAAATTCTTTACTTTATCACCTAAGAGAAATTATTTCTTTTCAAAGATGATAAATTGTCTCGTATTTATAAGTACTCATCCATTTTACATTTTTATTGTTTTTAAAAGTTTCAGACACATTAAATATTTTAACTTAAAGAGTTCACAGGCTGAAAGATGGCAAAACAAATAAATACTTCATGTGAATCGTCTTCACCTTTCAACCTGAATTATTTTGGGTGAAAAATATTCATTTATTGATTATGATTCCCCGTCTGCTGTCTTTGTGGAATCGCGTGTTGCATCCAGAGTTATGTAACTCAATATAACATTATCTTTTAGTAAACAAACAGATTTTTTTTATTTGAATTATTTTTTTCAATGATATCATTTGTCTTTTTTTACTGACATGTTAGACAGATTCATACAGAAACATTCGGGTGCTTAAGTCAGCTGTGTGTGTGAGTTCCCCCGGAGGAGCTGGAGGAGGTGCGTGTGGATCGGGAGGTCTGGGCGGCTTTGCTTGAGCTGCTGCCCCCGTGACCCAACTCCGGATAAAGCGGAAGAAAATGGATGGATGGATGGATGGATGGTTTTCACAAAATGGTTCTGTGCACAAAACATCGTGAGCACTTTAGAGAGAGACGCAGTGGTCTCCCAAAGCTCCCTGAAGTGAAACAGACGAACGCCTCATTCCTGGTTGTCCTCTTCATTTTCCACCTGAACTCCTTCATATCCCATCAAACTGTTCCCAGTTCTGGCCCGGTGCTCCCCGGCTGTGAATTCACAGAGCAAAAACACCTGCATACAAATATGTTCAAAAGCAGAGTTATTAAAGTTTTGTATTTTTTTTATTAGTTTTAACTTTTATTTTCTTTTTAATTTTTGGATTCATTTCATTATCATTTGATGAACAATGATGAAGACTAAATCATATCCCTGTGTGTACACATCTAAGGGCCCTGTCCCACTGGCGTTTAGGAGGATTTGCGTATGGATTGCACACAAAATTGGTTCATATTCGCATAACATCCGCAGTATGCGTGAAACATGCGAGTCGAAGCATGAGTCGGCCGACATCCGCACACGTCCATAATTATCCGCAGAGCTGCACAAAAGTTTGGTTACGGATGACATCCGCCTTACATACTCAATACATACACAAACATACTCAATCTATGCGCTGTATATTCACCGTCATCTGCTGATATCTGCATCTGACAGGGATTTGCGGCTTGGCAGCGGACTGGGACAGTGTGTAAAATGGATATTTTGCGTGCCCATCATGTCCACATCACAAACTAAAAGTAGTTGTAGGGACTGCATACAGATTGGCCACGAATAAAGCATTTTTATTACATCTGCTTTGCATCTGATTTGCGGCAGATGCAAATCAGATGCGCTGTGTTCACAGCTGGACACCGTTCTTTGTTCTACCGGCTGCCACGCGCTCTGCGCCGGACGCTGCATATGTAAAATAATTATTTAGTGGCGGATTAATCATTTTATTCTGCAAATTGGCTGTTGAAAACAGCTCTAATCACTTCCTGAACCACAGACGAAGCTGCAGCTGCACGCGAACAGGTAACAAGCTGCAGAAAGCATTTTGAGCCGTCTAAAAAGGTAATTATTTGACTTGTTTACATTGTCAAGGCTTGAAACAGTTGCGTGTTTTTTCCTTCTTGTCTGCAGCTGTTACAGTATTTATTCCTGTGTTTATAACAGATTTAACTTCTTGTTATAATCGTTCAGACGAGCTGCACTCTGATGCGATCCGCTAACGTCACCACTCACCCTGTTCACTGCTTGTTTACTCCAATCAAGTTGTCCAAGTCCAGCAAATGCTCCAGAGCCTGTATTGTTGGTGTGAATAGTGATGCCGATGGCCCGAGTGCGCTTCATTTATGACCACAATGAAGACGCCGTGCACGCGCAACAAGTAATACTGCCGTGATAACTGCAATGCCTCTGATCCGTTTCCTCACTACATGCATTATACAACCGTGATTGTTCATATATATTCGCTATATATTATTAATATATCCATAATTCATACTGGGACATTTGTCATTTTTGTCCATTTTTGTTGCGGACGACAACGAACGCCCGTAATTTGTGTACTCAATTCATGTAGCAGGAGGTGGTAAAATCACAAGTCAGAATTTCAATACATCCATTTGGGAAATGATTCACAATATTAATACCAGCATTTTGGCATCAAAATTAATCCTATATCTTGAAAATAACCCCCCACCCCTCTAATGTAACAAAGTATGGTCTATTTTCAATTATCTGTCTATTCTGCTATGTGTAAAGTTTGTCCATGCTCTTCAAAAACTTTATAAACACAATTCTTTCACAAAGGTTTTATTTCAGTCACACTGTGTGAATAACAGACTTTAGGAGGAGGCCATGCTCTTCAAAAACTTTAAAAACATAAACCATTGTCAAAGGTTTTATCAAATTCTTTAGCCTGAGATCTTGTTTTTGGCTTGGCCATGACACTTGATTTACTACAACTTACGATGCTGTGACTTGAAATTACATGTGTAATTTGCATGATCACTGTAATAATATCAGTACTTATGTAGCTTTTGTGACTTCTCTAAAACAAGTACTACCAAGTCAGCAGCATTATATATCATAAACCTGAATGTTGTGTTCAATGCAGGGTTCATCAAAACTAATAAAGTCAAAACAATTACATTCTAATATTTTGAAAGATGTTAAAATTACAGTATATTATTGCAGTTTTCTTTTTTGCATGGGGTGGGGGTTTTTGTCATGGTAGACACCCACTTCCTATATGAAATATGTCCCAAATTACACAATGCACAATCTCTGAAGTGGATGTAAGCATATTTGAAAAAAAAAAAAAATTTTCTACCATTACCACCTCCTACTAATTCATGCGCAATTAATCATCTCCCCAGTGGGACCGGGCCCTAAGGTACATGTGTTGTGAAGCCGCCTGTGCCAGGTGCACCTGACCCGTTGTGCTGTATAGTAATATAGTAATAATAGTAGAAAAACAGGGATTTGGGTTTTGTTCTGCTTTCTCATGAAAGCAATGCACCAGTGCTGTATTTGACTATGCCTCATTTTACAGTACGTGGGCACTGGGCATTGTTGGAGTGGAGCGCTGAGACATGCACTCTGCAGTGCGCTGGGTCAAAGATTGAGCTTTTTCCGTCTGTTTGCCTCTGGTCTGAATATAAACAAACCCTCCCATGATGCACCTTTACCTCTTTACTCATTATGTGAATGCTGACTGAGAACTCCAACGGTAACTCGTGACTTCTTTGTTTTTCAGCCGACCATTTCGCCAGCTTCTTCAGCTGACATGGCTCCCATTTCCTCTGGCTCATCCACTTGGACGTCCTCGGGTCTCCCTTTCTCTTTTGTCTCCATGGCAACAGGGATCGGTCCCTCTTCCAGTGGTAGTCAGGCAACAGTGGCGTCTGTGGTGACCAGCACTTTATTGGTGGGCCTGGGTTTCAGCGGTGGTGTCATATCCTCTTTTCCCAGCTCCATCTGGCCAACCAGAATGAGCACACATGATCCCGCATCCACCCACCAGAGCGCCAACCCTGTAGGTCCAACCAGAGATACCACGAGTATCATAAACTCTCCAAAAGATAGTGGAGAAGCTGGGAGCACTGATACCAACAAGGGCAAGGATCAAGGAGAGGATGGAGAAAAGGAAGCACAGGATAAGGAAGAAGAAGAGGAGGATGAGAAAGAAGAGAAAAAGAAGCGGAAAGGATCAAGAGGTTTATGTGAGACAGGCAGGCAGGACAACATAAGACCTGTGAAGGAGCACAAGCCCACTGCAAAGCAGGAAGAAGCAGCGGAAGCAGGTGTGACACCTGCTGTGACACCTGTTCAAGAAGAACTACTGGACGACCTGCCTGATTCCAGCCCAGTCAGTGGCACATCGGCAGTTCTCCTGGCACTCAAAGAACCTGCAGCCTCACTGTGCAGCAGCCACGGGCCTTTCTCCATCCTCACAGGTGGCCTTCACTTCCTAGAGTTTCTTCCAAATGGATGTGCAGTTTATTTTTCATGTATTACTCATAAGGGGGAGGATATGTGGACAGCAGTGGTGGGCACAGTTCCGCTAATCAGAAAAGCTAACTTTTTTGTTAACGGTTTAGCTTTTCAGCTAACTTCAGTAACAATCAGCAGACCAATTAACTTCCCCTAAATTTAGTTCCATTAACATTTTTTGCTGGCAAAGTTAGTAATTGCCAAAAACATTTGTAAACCTTGAAATCATACATGTTGGTTCCTGTGTGCTACGTGCTTTGCAGAAATCAGGCAGCTTTGAGGAGCTGAGCTCATCTCTACCCCAGCAGAAGGGGCCTGGCTGCCAGGCTGCTACAGAAAAAAGTCCTTTACATTCCACATACAGTGCTCCAGATGTGAGGCAGAAGTCATGAAAAGCAAAGCATGTTTGACTTATGGTTTTGATTTATAAACCAAATTTATCCGGATAATTTAACTACATTAATGTTGACTCTGTCATTTTTACAAAGTGAAAATATAACACGTATCTTTTAATTTTTAATATAATGCACTAACTCTGAAGGTTTGAACATTAACACACAGATGCCAAAAGGCATTATGGGAAAAATGAGCCTCTGCTCATCACTGATTGGTTAATTTATTATATGTAAAAACCAACACACACAAGTTACTGTAATGTGTGTGTTGTTTTTTTTCAAATAAATGTGTATTGTAAAATATGCCATTGTTTCATTTGTTAAAAAAAAAAAAGGCATTTGCAAAACTGAAAATTCTGTTTGTTAAGTGTGATTCAGCTCAACAGCCGTGTGCTATTTGGGTGGGTGGTATTCACACTGCCATCCAGTAGATGGGTCAAAATGCATAGAACACTGCCATCTACTGGATATACATGTGTGTGTTAATGTTTGAACCATCAGAGTTAGTGCATTATTTTAAAATTAAAAGATATGTGTTATATTTTCACTTTGTAAAAATGACAGACTCGAGATTAATGTAGATAAACTATCTGGAATAATTTGGTTTATAAATCAAAGCCACAAGTCAAACCTGCTTTCCTTTTCGGGATTTCTGCCTCACATCTGGAACACTGTATGTTGAATATAAATGACTCTTCCTTACAGCAGTGGTTAGGGTGCACAAAGACAGAAGCACTGACTCATTGGTTGTGTTGGGTTTGTGGTCGTCTTTGATTCTAATCAGAAGCATCGGCGGTGCTTAAAGTGAAAACCGGCTTGTCAGTAGCTGAGAGTGTACTGGAGATGATACTGAAAGTTAGTGGTTAGCTGTAGCTTCCGCTAAATTTTTTAGTGGTTTATCAGTTTAGCGTTATAGCAGCCGTTCTGCTCTGTGTCAGCCTTATCCCGTCAGATCTCAGAAGCTAAGCAGTGCAGGATCTGGTTAGTACGTCGATGGGAGACCTCTTTGGAACACCAGCGGCTGTGTGTGTTTCTCCAGGTAAAACTGGAGTTGCGTGAGGAAGGGCATCAGGCGTAAAACCTGTGCCAATTTTGCACAAACATCATTTCATATTAAAAAAAAAGATACCATGACTGTTTTTTGTTTGTTTGTTTTGTTTTGGGGTTTTTTTTTGGGGGGGGGGGGGGGGGGGGGGGTTGGTCAATGTAATTGTGGTTAGGTTTAGCCAAACACTAACCCCAGTCTGTTTTCTAATCTTGTATCTTACCTTCTTCTTGTGAATTCTGTGATAAAAGCACCAAATTTGGCACAGATGTAGCCAAGGATGTTTAAAATAAAACTGGATATTGAGCCATTGTGAATTTTCATCATGGTTGCCATGGCAGCCATTTTTCAAAAAGGAGTAGTTTACACCATCTGTCTTGCTTATAATATTCTGAGTTGCACAAGCAATATGAAAATTCAGTAAGGTATATCTTATATATTATATTCCAATTCTAAGGTGGAACTATACCAGTATACAAAGGTATATCTAAATGTCTAAAAAGGAAGAGTAAAATAGAAGAGCAAGAAAAGAGTACAGTAGAGCCACTTAGGTGCCTGGTCTTGAGAACCAGGGATGGTAGGTTGAAAAGCTTTTTTATCCCATGGGAACTCTCCCTACCCACCCAAGCAGCTCAAGAAAAAGGTATATATAATATAATAAGTAATAAGACATAAGAAGGATAAGACATCACAGGAGAAGATTGTAGTAAAGGTAATTAGTATGTAGACTAGTAGTAAAATCAAATATAGTTAGTAGGCTAAGCTGTAGAAGCAGAAGCTGTGAGAGTGTGAGTGTACTGGTATTTATCTAAAGTAACTCTGTTAGCATACTATAGGAAAATAAAAAGTCTAATCATTATGCTATCAAATGGAACAATAAGAACGTAGGTACTATATGTTGATATCTTTAAAGGAACACATAAACTGATGAATCATTAAAAATCTACACCATGTAAAATAGAATTGTAAATGGGGAAAATAAGCTAGTTTTAGCAGAAGAGCTAAATTAGCCGTGAATAAGCCAACCGTACCCAGCAAGCTAACACGATAAACAAAAACGGTAATTAGTGTATAAAGTATAATAGCGTAGTTAAACCTACAGTTGTTATGTGTCGGACGCAGCTCGGAGAACCGACCAGCGTTTGAAGGACCCAGTATGAAATAAGCAGAGCACGGTACAAAGGATAACTGAATTTAATACATAACAGTGATACAAAAATAACAGAAAGTGCGGTCTGGCGTGGTGCGCTCCCAGCAGCGCTAACGGTCCGGAGCCAGAAGCTGTTCGGACCCAAGGACCCCGCCGACACCCCCCAGGTGGCCGCAACAAACCGAGTCTGTGAAAGAAGGAACCATTATGTGAGTCCACACTCTACACACAGAGAGAACACTTAAAGGTGTACAAACAGCAAACACTTCCTGGCTTGATTACTAATCAGCTTCCCAACCTGCAGGCATGGAACATCCGGTTCACAAAACTCCACTGCAGTGGAAGCCGATACATGACTAACGTACAGCTCAATATAATAAGGTGTGAGGGACACCACATTTACTGACTGTATAAATGTTAGTCACAAAATCTAACGTACCTCAGGAAGTGTGCTGACGAGCGTGAGACCTCACCCCCTCCTCTTTCACAGACTGTGCATCAAACCCTGGACGTTCTCTGCATCCACTGATGATGAGATGGCTCCCGAGACGACGATCTCACCTGTCTGGTCACAAGGTCGAGTCTCTGGCAAATACACACTGTATACTCCAGTCTTAAATGCTACCATGTTCCAATCCATATAGATGCACCTCAGCTGTGAGTCCTGACGAGCCGCAGGTGATCAGGGTGAGGTCCTGATAACCTCAGCAACACAGCCACTCAGTCCCAAATGCAAGCCACCTGGAAGGAGAAACAAAGGACAGAAACAAAAAGGCAGCCAGGCCCCCCCAGCCATATAACTACAGTAACGGTATTAACAAATACATATAAAATAAATGTGGGCAAAAGTATGAATTAATGTGGGTTATCAAACACAAAAGAACCAACTATTTTGTAAGCTAAGATGAACATTGCTAAGGCCAGCTAGATAAGCTAATGTTAGCTGTTAGGTATAACTAATTGTACCCCACTCCTCCAATATTTACTTAAATATAATAATATTATAAAGGGGGGAACAAGAAAAAGTAAAGCGTGTAGAAATGTATATGGAGACATAAGTACATATATTTGCAGAAAAGAGAAAAATGGCGGCCGTTTTAATCACCAAACCTGCAGCTGCCAGCGTTACACATCTTGTTGTTTCTTCTTCTGCTCATATTTCTAACACAGTATTCAGTAGCTTCGCCCTCGTGGGGAGGGGATGGTCTAGTGGCTAAGGTGTTGGGCTTGAGTCCAGAAGATCATGGGTTCAAATCCCCACCCAACTGGAAAATCACTAAGGGCCCTTGGGCAAGGCCTTTAATCCCGGTGTGTAGTGAGCGCCTTGTATGGCAGCACCCTGACATCGGGGTGAATGTGAGGCATAATTATAAAGTGCTTTGAGCGTCTGATTCAGATGGAAAAGCGCTATATAAATGCAGTCCATTTACCATTTACCTCGTGTAGGAACACGTAATTACAGCTGATCATCCCAGTAACCACTTAAAGCGTTAAAAAATTGGCATATATATATTCATTCATCTTCTGCCGCTTAGTCCAATTAAGGGTCGCAGGGGGCTGGAGCCTATCCCAGCACTCATAGAGCATGAGGCGGGGTACACCCAGGACAGGACGCCAGTCTGTCGCAGGGCCACAAATAGACAAACAAACACAGACACACCCACACACACCTACGGACAATTTTTGAAGAATCCAATCCACCTAACCCGCATGTCTTTGGATGTGGGAGGAAACCGGAGCACCCGGAGGAAACCCACGCAAACACGGGCAGAACATGCAAACTCCACACAGAAAGGCCACGGGAATTGAACCCACGACCTTCTCGCTGTGAGGCAACAGTGCTAACCACTAAGCCACCATGCTGCCCCATATATATATATATATATATATATATATATATATATATATATATATATATATATATATATATATATATATATACGTGGTGTGTCCATAAAGTAACGGTCCTTTTTATTTTTTTTAAAACTATGTGGATTTCATTCATATGTTTTTACGTCAGACATGCTTGAACCCTCGTGTGCATGCGTGAGTTTTTCCACACCTGTCGGTGACGTCATTCGCCTGTGAGCACACCTTGTGGAAGGAGTGGTCCCGCCCCCTCGTCGGATTTTCATTGTCTGGAAATGGCGGAATGAAAAGGACTTTTTTTCCATCAGAATTTTTTCAGAAGCTGTTAGAGACTGGCACCTGGAAACCATTCGAAAAATTTATCTGGCTTTCGATGAAAATTTTACGGCTTCACAGAGAATAAGGACTTTAACTACAGCTTTAAGGACCCCTTTAAGGACGGTCGGTGCGCCGCGCTCTGAGCTACGACGTCGCAGCACAAACCATGAACAAGGAATAGTCACAGATACAAGTGGTGAAAATGAGATTCGTCCATGGGGTATCTGGGCTTACACTCCTGGACAGGGTGAGAAGATCGAGAAGCTCCGGGCTCCGGCTTGCAGTAGACCTCCACCTCTTCACATTGAAAAGTGTCAGCTGAGGTGGTTCAGGCATGCAGTGAGGATGCCCCCTGGTGGTCTCCCTAGGGAGGTGTTCCAGGCGCATTCATCTGGGAATAGGTCGTGGGGAATACACACTCAGGACACACTTGAGGGATTCGATTTCTCAGATAGCCAAGTAGTTGTGTCTAACACTCTTGGACGGAAGAAAGACCCACCTTATGTTTATGTGTAAAAATCTATAATCTGTATGTAACCTTATTGATTACTGTTCATCAAATCAAATCAATTTTATTTATATAGCGCCAAATCACAACAAACAGTTGCCCCAAGGCGCTTTATATTGTAAGGCAAAGCCATACAATAATTACGGAAAAACCCAAATGGTCAAAATGACCCCCTGTGAGCAAACACTTGGCGACAGTGGGAAGGAAAAACTCCCTTTTAACAGGAAGAAACCTCCAGCAGAACCAGGCTCAGGGAGGGGCAGTCTTCTGCTGGGACTGGTTGGAGCTGAGGGAGAGAACCAGGAAAAAGACATGCTGTGGAGGGGAGCAGAGATCAATCACTAATGATTAAATGCAGAGTGGTGCATACAGAGCAAAAAGAGAAAGAAACACTCAGTGCATCATGGGAACCCCCCAGCAGTCTAAGTCTATAGCAGCATAACTAAGGGATGGTTCAGGGTCACCTGATCCAGCCCTAACTGTAAGCTTTAGCAAAAAGGAAAGTTTTAAGTCTAATCTTAAAAGTAGAGAGGGTGTCTGTCTCCCTGATCCGAATTGGGAGCTGGTTCCAGAGGAGAGGAGCCTGAAAGCTGAAGGCTCTGCCTCCCATTCTACTCTTAAAAACCCTAGGAACTACAAGTAAGCCTGCAGTCTGAGAACGAAGCGCTCTATTGGAGTGATATGGTACTATGAGGTCCGTAAGATAAGATGGGACCTGATTATTCAAAACCTTATAAGTAAGAAGAAGAATTTTAAATTCTATTCTAGAATTAACAGGAAGCCAATGAAGAGAGGCCAATATGGGTGAAATATGCTCTCTCCTTCTAGTCCCCGTCAGTACTCTAGCTGCAGCATTTTGAATTAACTGAAGGCTTTTCAGGGAACTTTTAGGACAACCTGATAATAATGAATTACAATAGTCCAGCCTAGAGGAAATAAATGCATGAATTAGTTTTTCAACATCACTCTGAAACAAGACCTTTCTAATTTTAGAGATATTGCGCAAATGCAAAAAAAGCAGTCCTACATATTTGCTTAATATGCGCATTGAAGGACATGAATGACTCCAAGATTTCTCACAGTATTACTAGAGGTCAGGGTAATGCCATCCAGAGTAAGGATCTGGTTAGACACCATGTTTCTAAGATTTGTGGGGCCAAGTACAATAACTTCAGTTTTATCTGAGTTTAAAAGGAAATTAGAGGTCATCCATGTTGATGGTTTGGAGGAAATAACTAATGAAAATAACTCAGAACAATCGGAGAGAAAGAGTCTAACCAAATACCAGCATCACTGAAAGCAACCAAAGATAACGATATGTCTTTGGGATGGTTATGAGTAATTTTTTCTCTAATAGTTAAAATTTTATTAGCAAAGAAAGTCATGAAGTCATTACTAGTTAAAGTTAAAGGAATACTCGGCTCAATAGAGCTCTGACTCTTTGTCAACCTGGCTACAGTGCTGAAAAGAATCCTGGGGTTGTTCTTATTTTCTTCAATTAATGATGAGTAGTAAGATGTCCTAGCTTTACGGAGGGCTTTTTTATAGAGCAACAGACTCTTTTTCCAGGCTAAGTGAAGATCTTCTAAATTAGTGAGACGCCATTTCCTCTCCAACTTACGGGTTATCTGCTTTAAGCTGCGAGTTTGTGAGTTATACCACGGAGTCAGGCACTTCTGATTTAAGGCTCTCTTTTTCAGAGGAGCTACAGCATCCAAAGTTGTCCTCAATGAGGATGTAAAACTATTGATGAGATAATCTATCTCACTCACAGAGTTTAGGTAGCTACTCTGCCCTGTGTTGGTATATGGCATTGGAGAACATAAAGAAGGAATCATATCCTTAAACCTAGTTACAGCGCTTTCTGAAAGACTTCTACTGTAATGAAACTTATTCCCCACTGCTGGGTAGTCCATCAGAGTAAATGTAAATGTTATTAAGAAATGATCAGACAGAAGGGGGTTTTCAGGGAATACTGTTAAGTCTTCAATTTCCATACCATAAGTCAGAACAAGATCTAAGGTATGATTAAAGTGGTGGGTGGACTCATTTACATTTTGAGCAAAGCCAATCAAGTCTAACAATAGATTTAATGCAGTGTTGAGACTGTCATTCTCAGCATCTGTGTGGATGTTAAGATCGCCCACTATAATTATCTTATCTGAGTTTAGCACTAAGTCAGACAAAAGGTACGAAAATTCACAGAGAAACTCACAGTAACGACCAGGTGGACGATAGATAACAACAAATAAAACTGGTTTTTGGGACTTCCAATTTGGATGGACAAGACTAAGAGTCAAGCTTTCAAATGAATTAAAGCTCTGTCTGGGTTTTTGATTAATTAATAAGCTGGAGTGGAAGATTGCTGCTAATCCTCCACCTCGGCCCGTGCTACGAGCGTTCTGGCAGTTAGTGTGACTCGGGGGTGTTGACTCATTTAAACTAACATATTCATCCTGCTGTAACCAGGTTTTTGTAAGGCAGAATAAATCAATATGTTGATCAATTATTATATCATTTACTAAGAGGGACTTAGAGGTCTAGGAGCAGGCACCGTCTCTACCGGGATGGGGTAATGAGGGGATGGCAGGGGGGAGAGAAGCTGCACAGAGGTGTGTAAGACTACAACTCTGCTTCCTGGTCCCAACCGTGGATAGTCACAGTTTGGAGGATTTAATAAATTGGCCAGATTTCTAGAAATGAGAGCTGCTCCATCCAAAGTGGGATGGATGCCGTCTCTCCTAACAAGACCAGGTTTTCCCCAGAAGCTTTGCCAATTATCTATGAAGCCCACCTCATTTTTTGGACACTACTCAGACAACCAGCAATTCAGGAAAAACATACGGCTAAACATGTCACTCCCGGTCCGATTGGGGAGGGACCCAGAGAAAACTACAGAGTCTGACATTGTTTTTGCAAAGTTACACACCGATTCAATGTTAATTTTAGTGACCTCCGACTGGCGTAACCGGGTGTCATTACTGCCGACGTGAATTACAATCTTACCAAATTTACGCTTAGCCTTAGCCAGCTGTTTCAAATTTCCTTCAATGTCGCCTGCTCTGGCCCCCGGAAGACAATTGACTATGGTTGCTGGTGTCGCTAACTTCACATTTCTCAAAACAGAGTCGCCAATAACCAGAGTTTGTTCCTCGGCGGGTGTGTCACCGAGTGGGGAAAAACGGTTAGAGATGTGAACGGGTTGGCAGTGTACAGGGGGCTTCTGTTTAGGACTACGCTTCCTCCTCACAGTCACCCAGTCGGCCTGCTTTCCCGGCTGCTCGGGATCTGCTGGAGGGGAACTAACGGCGGCTAAGCTACCTTGGTCCGCACCGACTACAGGGGCCTGGCTAGCTGTAGGATTTTCCACGGTGCGGAGCCGAGTCTCCAATTTGCCGAGCCTGGCCTCCAAAGCTACGAATAAGCTACACTTATTACAAGTACCATTACTGCTAAAGGAGGCTGAGGAATAACTAAACATTTCACACCCAGAGCAGACAAGTGCGGGAGAGACAGGAGAAGCCGCCATGCTAAACCGGATAAGAGCTAGTAGCTGCGCTAAGCTACCGGATTCCTAAAAACACACAAAGTGAATAATGTGTAAATAATTTAGAGGTGATTCAGCAGAGGGAGTGCTTTAGTTAAGGCACGTGAAGATTACACTGTGAAACAAATCATTATCTAGTTAACTAGATCAATCTAACTGCGCAGATTAAACAGCTAACAGATACAGCAAAACACTGCTGTGCTCCGGAACAGGAAGTGATACAATACCGCAGTGAGAGCCAACCACCAGAGTGTGTTCATGCAGACGTTATTCCTTGAGAAGGCAGCAGTCTGCAGTGGGATTTGCCATATTCACATCCAAATGATTTAACGTGCAAATATGTCTTCCTGTACTTTAGACCTGTTCAAAATGTCAAATGTTACAAATCTTTTGGACCACATGTTGTTCTTCTTCCACTAATAAAATAAAAGATCTGTGCCAAATTTTATTGTAATGGGACATTGTTTAGGGGTCCCCACAAAGCAACAATTTTCCCCAAACAAGCAATGTCGTAATCCAGTAATTCCACTAATGTTCTCCTCTGGGTGACCAAACAACCACCACATTTTACGATTAAAAGCCATCACATGTATGTGTAAAAGAAAAATAATGACAGTCTTCGCCCGTTAGGGTGACATTGTCTTACCAGCAGAGGGAGAGGATCATGTGTCACTCTGGGGGACCTCTAAATCTTATCTGATTGAGTTCAGATTTGGTCTGCACCTATAAAACCCCAAGTGGAACAAAAACATGTGGCCCGAAGTCTCTCACAACTTTTAGTTTTTCTCGATATAACATGTACAGCCCTACTGTACTTGTGGGGACACGTCATTAAAACACTGGCTCACTGTCCTCAGACAGCTTGATGTAATATTTATCAGCACGGAACATGCTGCTCACCACTCTGTGAAAAGCTCTACAATCTGTTTTGGCCGTTACTTCAGCCAAATGTTTCTCCTACATTCGGGAGCAGAGCATCAACGTCCAGGTATCTCACGGACAGCGGTGGCATTTGGGCTCAGATGGACTGTAGGAATGAATCTCTTCACACAAACCTACAGTTCTTATCAGCCTGTTTTAATTCTTCAGATAACCAAAGCAGAGTGAAGTGGCGCTTGCTGGCCGTGAGGGACTCCAAGTACACCGACTACATCAACTACGTGGATGTAAGTGCATCGCTTGGGATATTGCGTCAAGGACCTGTGTGTGTGTGTGTGTGTGTGTGGGGGGGGGGGGGGGGGGGGTCTTGTCTGTCTGTGTAACTTACCAAAAAAAAACATGCTTAAACTTTATTAGTCTTCAGTATACTTTAATAGTACACTTGTAAGTGTATGATTTGAATTGGAACTAAATTTCCCCACTTTTAGGTTATTAAAAAAGTGTACTTATAACAACACTTAAATGTAAGACTAGTAAAGTTTATGAAAGTGCCCGAGGTACCTGAGTGACAACACCTGGGATATAGTGCCAAATCAGAACATAAGTCACCCCAAATCAAAACATACGTAAGTCACCCCAAAGCACTTCACAAAGGTAAGGTAAGAATTTCAATTTATTATCATTTATATAGCACCAAAGCACAACAAAGCTGCCTCAAGGCAGGTGACAGTGGTAAGGAAAAACTCTCTCTGATGATTTCACAAAGACATCACACCCATCTCAGGATAGAGCCGCACCTCAAACAGAGATAATAAACAGAATCAGGCAGCAGAAAGACAACAAATAATTGATAATTATAATTTATCAGTAAGTAGAATATGATGATCCACTGTATCAAATGCAGCACTGAGATCTAATAGCAACAGAACCGTAGTGGTGTCTGAATCCACTGCAAGCAGAAGATCATTCATTGCTTTAGTGAGAGCCATCTCTGTGGAATGATGTTTTCTAAAAGCAGAATGTAGTGGCTCAAAGAGACCAAGGTAGAATCCAAGATTTATAAATAAGAGCAACACCCCCACCTTGCTTCGCATCATGAGGGACGTAACTACATGTTTACACCGGTGGGCAGACCTCATTTAAGGGAAGGACAGCTTGGAGAACATCTAATTATGGATCATCACTTAGATACTTAGGTATCTAAGTGATGATCATTAATTAACAATGATTTTGAGGACAGTGATCTTGTGTTAATAAGACTAAGGACCTCATCTGATAGTTGGACCGTTTGGATTTAGGGGTGGTTCCAAAGTAGCCTGCAAGTAGGTTTAGATTTGAGACATTCCACACAGTTTGTAGGTAGCAAACACAAAATATTTGATATTGCTGGAACAGCCAATGGGCCATCCTCAAATTCAACGTCATCCAATGGGTATTAAGTTTGCAAAGCATATCCCTCTATGATTTTTATGGACACATCTGCAGAGACAGGCCACAGTCTCAACTGGATGGTCTCTAATCACCTGCTCCATCGCCTGCTGTAAAGTCCTAATGTAGAACTCTCTCTATGTTTCCAGACAAGACGGTGCCACCTTCCCCAGTAGGGTGAAGGCCGTCCGGCATCAGCAAGCCACGGCAGCCCCAAAACGAAGGCCAGTTATCAATAACTGTCTACAAAATTACGCTATTTAATGATGTCAGCTTGCTAAATGCTTCATTATTACCCCGGGAGGGGAGGGGACCAGAAACTATTAATTGATGTCGACACATCATATTGATGCTTAACCACCCCCACCCCCCCCCCCCGAGCAAGTACCATTAGAACATCCTTGAATGTCCCAATCACACATACCACCACATTGCAGCAGCATGCACCGCACCGCTACGGTCTCCGTGGCCCAGCCAACGTCCAATGAAGGCATGGCCAATCTACATGACCAGCACTTCCCAACAATAGACAGTTTGTGAGATCCCCACTACAGGGATCAGTTTATCGTACCATGGTGGTCGTCTGTTCATTAGCCAAAACCTGGTCCAGAGAACAAAGCAGAAATCAATCCACAAGAATGAAGAATTCACAGCAACACTACACCACAACAGTGACATCACAAACAGGAAGCAGAAATAATCACCAGCAACATCCATCTCAAGAACATTCCCTTGAATTTGGATGTGCTGACAATGAGTAAGAACATAAATTTAAGGTGGAGATTAATCAGAATGATTTATCTCAGCAGGTAGATGGTTCCACAGAACAGGTGCACAATAACACAAAACCCTGTGACCTGCTGACTTCTTTACCTTGGAACACAGAGTAATCCTGCATCCTGAGAGCACAGAGCACTGGCCGTACGTAAGGTTTACATAGGTCAGACCTCATCTCTGAAGGCTTTTTTGTGTTAATAACAAAACCTTAAAACGAGGCCAAAATCAGGTAATATGGTGAAACTTTCTATTTATTAATGTAAGTAAGTCCCTTCGGCTGCTCCCTTGTTTGCACTTGGGGTCACCACAGCAAATCCAAGGTGGATCTGCTTGTTGAATTGGCACAAGTTTTACGCCGGATGCCCTTCCTGACGCAACTCCACATTACATGGAGAAATGTGGCAGGGGTGGGATTTGAACCCGGAACCTTCTGAACTGAAACCAAGCGCATTAACCACTTGGCCATTAATGAATAGTACCTAAACATTTCACCTTGGCCAGTGACCTTGACCTTTAACTGTTTTATCTGAAAATCTAATCACTTTGTCCTCAGCTTCAGTCCTTATTCATTACACCATGTTTGCTCCAAATTGGATTAAACTCTTGATTTATTTAGTCTCTCTCTCTCTCACACACACACACACAGCTGAAAAAAAAATACCCCTGTGTGTGTTACTGCTGCATACACGTGTAAAAATCAACCACTTACTTCAGGAAGATCAAGCGTGCATCCAAATTGCTGCAGTTGATTAAGAAATATGTTTGGTTGATCAGGAGGTGCAGCGCACGTGTTCGTGTAGGCAGTCTGCGCCCACACCTCATTGTTCTTCTTACTCTGCACACACTCTGCACTGTGTGCAGTGTGTGTGTGTGTGTGTGTGTGTGTGTGTGTGTGTGTGTGTGTGTGTGTGTGTGTGTGTGTGTGTGTGTGTGTGTGTGTGTGTGTGAGAGAGAGACACAAGGACAAATGCTGCCTTGGCAACCCGGGGAAGTGATTTTCTCCAGGACTGTGTATAAAACTGACTGAGCAATGACTGCATATATTATATGTTTAGCACATTCATTCATTCATTTAAATCACAAAAACAAAAGACAGTCACTACAATATGCCTTTAAAACTTTGTTTCCGGCCAAGCAGTGTCAGTTTTGTGTTATTTAACATCAAAGTCACCTGAAGGGTGATTTGTCAACATCTAGCGGTGTGTTTTCATATTGCACCCATCCAGCAGCCTGTAAAGGCACCTTGACACTTGCACGAATTTGATCCGTGCATTTGCACGCACTCTGCAGTGCAGGAGAGCAAACCTGTCGCAAACCCTTTTAAACTGTGCGCCGCTTCGTGCAAGTGCGCACAGAAAATTTTGAAATGTTCAAAATCTCTGTCATGCATTAATTATGTGAACTTCACAGGAACATTATGCAAACAATTAAAAAAACTGCGTGTGAGTGCGAGTGATTGCGTCAGCGCACCACATCACAGTGCAGCTCATCTGATCGATAATAATGAGATGTTAAATCTATTATATACATACTTTTACAGCTACTCACAAGCTGAAAGAACATGCAACTGTTTTGCTCAGCCATTACAATCTATATATTACAAATAATTACCTTTTAGACTGTTCCAAATACGTTCTCCACCTCATGAAAGCGTACGAGAGAGAGGATGAGAGAGGAAAAAAAGCTCCAGCTGAAACAGTCCTGTTATGTGGGCCGCTGAAGAGGAGGTACTGCTGGCCCACCACCACCAGAGGGCGCCCTGCTTGGAGTGCGGGCTCCAAGCACGAGAGGGCACCAGACCCAGAAGAAGTGACAGCTGTCATTCATCTCACCAGCTGTCACTCATCTACACCACTATATACGCCGGACTGCAACTCCACCTCCCCGCCGAGAAATCAACTACCGAAGAGGTAATTTTCTCTGCTGACTCAAATTGTTGAGTGATAATCTGAACTTCTTTTGCAGCCGTTATCCTGTTGTGTCTGCCTTATCTGTGGGATTGGCGTTTGGTGTGATCAGCGACGGCTTCGCCTCACACTCCGAACCAGATAAGTGGTTAAACAGGAGCTGCACGAGTGTGTGATTGGAGGTGGAGGTGTTCCCTCCTAACTGAGTGCAGACTGTGGATTACTGAGTGTGCGACTTCACACTCATCCATCCTGTCTTGTTTTCTGCCAGCAATACCAGGGTCGACTCGGGACTTGGCGGCTCCGGTGTTCTTCAGGCCGTTGGTGGTGGAAGCCGTGTGGGACGCGGCTCATCTCTCGTCGGGGCTCTTCTATCTTCGAGCCTGCCCACACGTCACCTGGTGTTAATTGACTATATATATTTTGTGTGTTTAGTTGTGTGTTGTCACAACATTAAATTGTTACTTATTGGCTTATTCATTGTCCGTTCCTTTGCGCCCCCTGTTGTGGGTCCGTGCTACGACACCTTCCCAACAGGATTTCTCGGCCATTCGTCATGGATTCCGAGGGGCGTCAACCCGAGCTTGAACGGCCAATGGAAGAGCCAGGAGCGCAGGCGTCAGCAGGAGGCGTGTTGAGTGAGCTGCAGCAGATTTTAACCGCCTTCACGGCTCGGCTGGATTTGGTGACCGAGCAGAGTGTTCTCCTTAACCGGAGGGTGGAGGCTCTCACCGCCAGGGTGGAAGCGCGCGATCAGGGCGCTGCTGCAGCCACTCCTCTTCCTGGTCCTGGTCCCGTAACAGACATTCCACTGGTCGTTCAATGACCCCCCCCCCCCCACCGTCCCCTGAAGCATACATAAGCCCTCCAGAACCATACGGAAGCTGTGTTGAGACGTGCGCAGACTTCCTCATGCAGTGTTCGCTCGTCTTTTCACAGCGTCCTGTCATGTACGAGTCAGACGCCAGCCGGGTGGCTTATGTTATTAATCTGCTTCGAGGAGAGGCACGCACCTGGGCTACGGCGCTTTGGGAGCAGAATTCATGGCTCCTAACGTCTTATGCTGGGTTTTTGACCATCCCAACAGAGGCGAGACCGCTTCGAGCGTGCTGCTGTCAATGAGACAGGGGCGTCGCAGCGCAGCCGAGTATGCAGTCGACTTCCGCATCACGGCAGCGAGGTCCGGCTGGAATAACGTTGCGTTCCGCGCCCCCTTCGTAAATGGACTGTCTCCGGTCCTGAAGGAGCTGGCTAAGGAGGAACCGCGGGATTTTGACGGGCTTGTCGATTTGGTTATACGCTTAGACAACCGTTTGAATGAGCATCGTCGGGAGCAGGCCGGGGGGCGTGACCGGGCACGAGCCGTCCCTCCCCCTTCCGGTTCCGAAAGGGTGACGTCGTCCCCACGCTTCACTGCCAGAGAGCTCCGTGTGGCTACAGCTCCCCCTGCTGAGGAGGCTGTGGACACGAGCAGGGCCAAAGTAAAGACAAACATCAGACAAAGGAGGCTGGCCCGCGGGGAGTGTTTTGTCTGCGGCTCTTGTGAGCATATGCAGAAGGACTGCCCCAAACGGTCAAAACTACAACACCCGTCCTTAGAAACTGGGCTAAGGGTGGGTCATAACACGCACGCGGGGAAACCCCGCAAATCTGCACGAATCCCAGTAACGATCCTTTGTGGGGATCTAACCCTTCATGCCCCAGCACTGGTAGACACGGGGTCAGAAGGGAATCTGCTGGATAGCAGATGGGCAAAGGAAGTAGGGCTCCCCCTGGTGGCTCTGCCGTCACCATTGCAGGTGCGAGCACTAGATGGCACCCCGCTTCCGTTAATCACACATCAGACACAGCCTGTGACCTTGGTTGTGTCTGGGAATCACAGGGAGGAGATCGTGTTCCATGTAACACCTTCTACCTCCCGAGTGATTTTGGGATTTCCATGGATGGTGAAGCACAATCCCCGGATAGATTGGCCGTCCGGGGTTGTGACGCAGTGGAGCGAAACCTGCCACCGGGAGTGTTTAGGATCCTCGGTTCCTCCCGGCATGACGGCTAATGAGGAGGTTAAAGTCCCCCCCAATCTATCGGCGGTGCCAAAGGAGTACCACGATCTCGCTGACGTCTTCAGCAAAGATCTGGCGCTCACTCTTCCCCTGCACCGACCGTATGATTGTGCCATCGATTTGGTCCCGGGCGCTGAGTACCCATCCAGTAGGTTGTACAACCTATCACGTCCGGAACGCGAATCAATGGAGACCTACATGGCGGGACTCTTTAGCTGCCGGGCTGATCCGGAACTCCACCTCCCCGATGGGTGCTGGTTTCTTTTTTGTGGGCAAAAAGGACGGTGGACTCCGTCCATGCATTGAATACAGAGGGCTGAACGAGATCACGGTTCGCAACCGATACCCGTTACCTCTGTTGGATTCAGTATTCACGCCCCTGCATGGAGCCCAAATTTTCACAAAATTGGATCTTAGAAACGTGTACCACCTGGTTCGGATCCGGAAGGGAGACGAGTGGAAGACGGCATTTAACACCCCGTTAGGTCACTTTGAGTACCTGGTCATGCCTTTCGGCCTCACTAACGCCCCCGCGACATTCCAAGCTTTGGTAAATAACGTCTTGCGGGACTTCCTGCATCGGTTCGTCTTCATATATCTGGACGATATACTCATCTTTTCCCCGGACCCTGAGACCCATGTCCAGCATGTACGTCAGGTCCTACAGCGGTTGTTGGAGAACCGGCTGTTTATGAAGGGCGAGAAGTGCGAGTTCCACCGCACTTCTTTGTCCTTCCTGGGGTTCATCATCTCCTCCAACTCTGTCGCCCCTGATCCGGCCAAGGTTGCGGCGGTGAGAGATTGGCCCCAACCAACAAGCCGCAGGAAACTACAACAGTTCCTCAGCTTTGCAAATTTCTACAGGAGGTTCATTAAAGGCTACAGTCAGGTAGTTAGCCCCCTGACTGCCCTGACCTCCACCAAGGTCCCCTTCACCTGGTCGGATCGGTGCGAAGCCGCGTTCAAGGAGTTGAAACGCCGGTTCTCGACTGCACCAGTTCTGGTGCAGCCTGATCCTGATCGCCAGTACATAGTGGAAGTGGATGCCTCTGACTCAGGGATAGGAGCTGTGCTGTCCCAGAGCGTGGAGGCTGATAAGGTTCTCCATCCTTGTGCCTATTTTTCCCGCAGGTTGACCCCAGCTGAACGGAACTATGACGTCGGCAATCGGGAGCTCCTCGCGGTGAAGGAGGCTCTTGAAGAGTGGAGACACCTGCTGGAGGGGGCGTCGTTGCCCTTCACGGTTTTCACGGACCATCGGAACCTGGAGTACATCCGGACCGCCAAGCGGCTGAACCCCAGGCAAGCCCGCTGGTCTCTGTTCTTCGGGCGCTTTGACTTCCGGATCACGTATCGCCCCGGGACCAAAAACCAAAAATCGGATGCGTTGTCCCGGGTGCACGAAGAAGAAGCCAAGGCGGGGCTGTCGAACCCCACCGAGACCATCATCCCCGAGTCCACTGTCGTGGCCTCCCTCACCTGGGACGTGGAGAAGACCGTCCGGGAGGCCCTGGCAAGGAGCCCGGACCCGGGGACCGGCCCCAAGAACAGAATGTACATCCCACCAGAGGCCAGAGCTGCCGTATTGGACTTCTGTCACGGATCCAAGCTCTCCTGTCATCCCGGAGTGCGTAGGACCGTGGCAGTGGTCCAGCAGCGCTTCTGGTGGGCGTCACTGGAAACCGACGTTCGGGACTACGTCCAGGCCTGTACCATCTGCGCCAGGGGCAAGGCAGACCATCGGAGGACGACGGGACTCCTCCAACCCCTGCCGGTGCCTCACCGCCCCTGGTCTCACATCGGCCTGGACTTCATCACGGGCCTCCCGCCGTCCCAGGGCAACACCATCATTCTCACGATAGTGGACCGGTTCTCCAAGGCGGCCCACTTCGTGGCCCTCCCAAAGCTCCCGACGGCCCAGGAGACGGCAGACCTCCTGGTCCACCACGTCATGCGGCTGCATGGGATACCATCGGATATCGTATCAGATCGTGGTCCCCAGTTCTCTTCGCAAGTTTGGAGGAGTTTCTGTAAGGAGCTGGGGGCCACCGTGAGCCTCTTGTCCGGGTAGCACCCCCAAACAAACGGCCAGGCAGAGCGGGCTAACCAGGAGTTGGAGCACGCCCTTCGCTGTGTCACCTCCGCGCGCCCGGCGGACTGGAGTCACCATCTGGCCTGGATCGAGTATGCCCATAACAGCCAAGTCTCGTCTGCTACCGGCCTCTCCCCTTTTGAGGCATGTTTGGGGTACCAGCCCCCATTGTTCCTGCTGTTGGAGGGAGAGGTCGGTGTGCTCTCGGTCCAGGCCCACCTAAGGAGGTGCCGCCGGGTGTGGCAGACCGCCCGCTCTACCCTGTTAAAGGCCCGGACGAGGGCCAAGACCCATGCGGACCGCCGGCATTCCCCGGCCCCCACATACCAGCCCGGGCAGGAGGTGTGGCTTTCGACAAAGGACATCCCTCTCTGTGTGGACTCCCCTAAGCTGAAAGACAGATACATAGGACCATTCAAAATCCTCAAAATCATCAACCCGGCTGGGAGTTGGAGCTTCACTGCGGATCCACCCTGTTTTCCATGTGTCCCGCCTCAAGCCACACCACACCTCGCCCCTCTGTGCACCTGGACCTTCGCCGCCTCCTGCCCGGCTCATCGACGGGGAGCCTGCTTGGACAGTCCGCAGGCTCCTGGACGTCCATCGTAAGGGCCGGGGGTTCCAATATCTGGTGGACTGGGAGGGGTATAGACCTGAACAACGCTCCTGGGTGAAGAGGAGCTTCATCCTGGACCCGGCCCTCCTGGCCGATTTCTACAAGAGACACCCGGACAAGCCAGGTCGGGCGCCAGGAGGCGCCCATTGAGGGGGGGGGTCCTGTTATGTGGGCCGCTGAAGAGGAGGTACTGCTGGCCCACCACCACCAGAGGGCTCCCTGCTTGGAGTGCGGGCTCCAAGCACGAGAGGGCGCCAGACCCAGAAGAAGTGACAGCTGTCACTCATCGCACCAGCTGTCACTCATCTACACCACTATATAAGCCGGACTGCAACTCCACCTCCCCGCCGAGAAATCAACTACCGAAGAGGTAATTTTCTCTGCTGACTCAAATCGTTGAGTGATAATCGGAACTTCTTTTGCAGCCGTTATCCTGTTGTGTCTGCCTTATCTGTGGGATTGGCGTTTGGTGTGATCAGCGACGGCTTCGCCTCACACCCCGAACCAGATAAGTGGTTAAACAGGAGCTGCACGAGTGTGTGATTGGAGGTGGAGGTGTTCCCTCCTAACTGAGTGCAGACTGTGGATTACTGAGTGTGCGACTTCACACTCATCCATCCTGTCTTGTTTTCTGCCAGCAGTACCAGGGTCGACAGCCGAAGACAGAGGCCACCTGGGGACTCGGGACTTGGCGGCTCCGGTGTTCTTCAGGCCGTTGGTGGTGGAAGCCGTGTGGGACGCGGCTCATCTTTCGTCGGGGGTCTTCTATCTTCGAGCCTGCCCACACGTCACCTGGTGTTAATTGGCTATATATATTTTGTGTGTTTAGTTGTGTGTTGTCACAACATTAAATTGTTACTTATTGGCTTATTCATTGTCCGTTCCTTTGCGCCCCCTGTTGTGGGTCCGTGCTACGACACCTTCCCTCTGTGAATACAGGTGTTTTCATCAGCCAAACTCTGAGAGAAAATGATTAATCCGCTACGAAATAATTATTTTATATATGCTGTGTCCAGCAGCACAAAGCGTGAAGTCCAGCTGGGAACACAGCAGGTGGCATTGGCACAACGAAGTGCGCAAGAGTGCAGAGCCAAAATGTGTATAAGTGTCAGGACACCTTAAAACAAACAAAGTATGTTCTCAAAAATCCCGGTGGTGGACACTGGAAGTAAGGGATGCCATCAAGCTGAAGAAGGAGTCCTACTTATCTTTGTTGGTAGGTGGGACCCCAGAGGCAGCTGACAGGTACTGGCAGGCCAAGCGTGCCGCAGCCCATGCGGTCGCAGAGGCAAAAACTCGGGTCTGGGAGGAGTTCGGGAGGCTATGGAGGAGGACTATTGGTTGGCCTCGAAGAGATTCTGGCAAACCATCCGACGCCTCGGGAGGCGGAAGCAGCTCTCCACCAGCACTGTTTACGGTGCGGGTGGGGAGCTGTTGACCCTGACTGGGGATGTTGTCGGGCGGTGGAAGGAGTACTTCGAGGATCTCCTCAATCCCATCGTCACGTCTTCCGAAGAGGAAGCAGAGACTGGGGACTCGGAGGCGGACTCATCCATTACCCAGGCCGAAGTCACCGAGGTGGTTAGAAAGCTCCTCGGTGGCAAGACTCCTGGGGTGGATGAAATCCGTCCTGAGTACCTTAAGTCTGTGGATGTTGTGGGGCTGTCTTGGCTGACACGCCTCTGCATTGCCGGTAGTAAGTCAAACCTGTTTCCAGTGCACGTTGGCCTCCGCCAGGGCTGCCCTTTGGCACCGGTTCTGTTCATTATTTTTATGGGCAGAATTTCTAGGCGCAGCCAGGGTGTAGAGGGGGTCTGGTTTGGGAACTACAGAATCTCGTCTCTGCTGTTTGCGGACGATGTGGTTCTGTTGGCTTCATCAAATCAGGACCTTCAGCGTGCACTGGGGCGGTTTGCAGCCGAGTGTGAAGCGTCCGGGATGAAAATCAGCACCTCCAAATCCGAGGCCATGGTTCTCGACCGGAAAAAGGTGCTTTGCCCTCTTCAGGTCGGTGGAGTGTCCTTGCCTCAAGTGGAGGAGTTTAAGTATCTCGGGGTCTTGTTCACGAGTGAGGGACGGATGGAGCGTGAGATCGATAGACGGATCGGTGCAGCATCTGCAGTGATGCGGTCGCTGTATCGGACCGTCGTGGTGAAGAGAGAGCTGAGTAGGCAGGCAAAGCTCTCGATTTACCGATCAGTCTACGTTCCGATCCTCACCTATTGTCATGAGATTTGGCTCATGACCAAAAGAACGAGATCGTGAGTACAAGCGGCCGAGATGAGTTTCCTCCGCAGGGTGGCTGGGCGCTCCCTTAGAGATAGGGTGAGGAGCTCGGTCACTCGGGAGGAGCTCGGAGTCGAGCCGCTGCTCCTCCATGTTGAAAGGAGTCAGTTGAGGTGGCTCGGGCATCTTTTCCGGATGCCCCCTGGACGCCTCGCTGGAGAGGTGTTCCGGGCACGTCCCACTGGGAGGAGGCCCCGGGGAAGACCCAGGACACGCTGGAGGGACTACATCTCTCGGCTGGCTTGGGAACGCCTTGGGGTTCCCCCGGAGGAGCTGGAGGAGGTGTGTGTGGATCGGGAGGTCTGGGCGGCTTTGCTTGAGCTGCTGCCCCCGCGACCCGACTCCGGATAAAGTGGAAGAAAATGGATGGATGGATGGATGTTCTCAAAAATGACACAGGGTCGGAGGATAACTGGGGTTTACATCCGCGATATGTTTATTCGCCCCCTCCTGCCTTTTCCTCGACACCGAAGCAAAGTTTGTTCAAATAACAACATGGATTGGACAAACAAGTAGCTTTAAGCAGAACACACACTATTAATATGTTTAAGTTGGTAATGTGTGTGTGTGTGTGTGTGTGTGTGTGTGTGTGTGTGTGTGTGTGTGTGTGTGTGTGTGTGTGTGTGTGTGTATTCGCTGAATATCCACATTCTGTCACATTGTAGGGGCTTCAAATGAAAGATAATAAGCTTAAGCAGACAAGACATACTTACTGTCCAAACAATCCAGCAGAAAAGATCATGGACCCATGAAATGTTTGGTGGTTCTCGGTTGACTGGAGAAAAGCATCTGTCACCCACCATGACTGCTGAATACAAGTATTACAAGTAATACAAGTTGTATGTCTGGAGGAACACAATGCTTTGGTACCTCTATAAGCAGGCCAAGAGTCACTTGACCACAGATAGTGAGTCACCTGATCACTGATTCTTATTAACAAATACCTCCTTGTGTACTCCCAGGGTCCATCAGAGCCTGATGTCTGACTTACGTATGTCAACTGAAATTGTTGTGGTTCCCTTGACTATGAGTGAACATAACTTTTTTTCATAAAGCCTGTTTCACACAAGGGTGGATTCAGAGGAAACAGCTGAGACCGATCCTGTAGAGACAAAGCCCAGGATCAGATTGACATACGATCAAACCTCAAGATATGAAGGGGACATGGTTTCGTCTGGGGTTGAGGTTGAGGTTGAAGTAGTACTCAACCCTTCTCTTCCTCTGTTGGTCCATGTATGTGCTTACTTCCCCAGTGGATCTGAGGAGAGTCCTGTTGCTTTTCACATGCTCTCAATCACAATCAGAAGATTCTAAGAAGTATTTACATCAATTCAGGGTACATTCTGTGATCATATTAATTCAACATACTGGTGTCTGGAAACCTTTGTCCCATTGGAAAATCTAACATGGTGAACACAAAGTGATTTCAATCAGTTTGACTAAACGCATGTATTGTTTGGTCAGATGTGTGCAGCTGAGTTTGAACATTTTTATCTGAGGTGGAGGTAAACGTGCCTCAGCTCTGTGTGTGTTTGTACTTCACAGAAGAAATCTGAGCAGTATCTGCTGACCCAAAACATTGCTGGTAACACAGTCGTAACAATGAAAAGCACCCAAGTTCACGCCTGCTGCACCGTTTACCACTTCACGCTGTGGAACAGTAAAGTCCTAAAGGTAAGACAGAAAGGAAGCATTCAGGACACGTGACCCGAGAGGGTTTTATGTCATCTGATAATAATTACGTGTATAAGTATCAGGTTTTTGTGTTTGTTTGTTTTTGGCAAGATATTGCAAGACAAGTTAATCAGTTTTACTTTCTTTGTTCCCTTTCATTTGTCTTCTCTTTCCTCTTTACGGTCAATGAGGACCTGAAGTGGAACCCTAAGGGCCAGGCCCAGAATGATCGGTCAATACCCCGGTACCATTACAGTCTGTGGCCCAACATGGGCTTTCCTGAGTCTACCCTGCCTGTCGTCACATCTGTCCATAGGTCTTCAGCCACCCACATACTGTCAATAGGAGCTGTGTCTGTCCATTTCAGGTAACATGCGTCTGTTAGCGTCAACTTATAATATCAAGATCCACCAGTTCTTCCATTCAGAATCAGGAAACTAGAAACAATGAAAGATTTAATCCATCATGATATTTTGCAAAATGTTAGAACAGTTTTGGGGGGAGGTGCCAGACATGGGGTATGTGATCATCTGAATCCTGATATCGGCAGGTGAGGTGGAGTCTACCCCAGGTGTCAGCAGGGACCAACTGGTGGCAGTGGGGTGGAGGATGCAGCATTTCAGGGCAGCAACTGCAAGCAGCTAAAAGGAGAATTAGAACTAATATTTCTAAATGTATATTTCCCATTGGTTGTGAGTTGATGACTAAAAGGGGACCAGCTGCTTCCTATTCCAGATACAGCTGCTAGGGTCCTCACTGGACTGCGACTGTTGTAGAGTATTAGGAGATGCAAAATAGCTACCAAACACATGAATGTGAGACAAATTTGCAGTTGGTATCTCACGGAAGTGGTACAAATGACACATTAGCACATGTCAACCCAATGTCAGCTGTATTTCACATGGACTCGTGGTGAAGATATATAGCGTGAGTGCTACTCGAATGCCACATGGCACTCTTATGAATGTTGAGTGCAGCCTTCGCAAATGCAAGGATCTGTTGATTTGTGAGTGAATGCCATGTGGCACTCTCACAGGTGTCTAACACCACTCCTGGCTGAAAAGTGTTCAGCTGGTATGAACTTTCTATTACAATCAGATGCGAGTGCGAAGGACGTCAAGTAGGAAATGAGCACGACAGCGATTCGTTTTCAGCAACTCGCTGGTTACTATACGCGTTGTGATGTGCACGCGCATCAGGGACCTGGATGTCTGACCGTACCTATTAAAAATGTAAAGTCCAAGACATATTCAGTGACTTAGAAATGTTCATGTTTCCATCCCCTGACATGTCTAAAGAAAACTGTCAATAAAACTGATTATTATTTAAAGATATGAACAGGTTTTAGAGATTTGCTTTCAGTTTGAGTTTGAGGAAGATAATTTTAGGCATTTTTATTCTTTATATTTTTTGTATTTCTTGTATTTGAAATGGCATAAACAAATTAAAATGTGTGAAATTCCAAGTGTTCCAGTACTTTTGGAGGGCACAGTATCCTAACCTTATGATAAGTGCAAAATGAGTGTGGTATTATTACTGTTTAGTTTAAGACTGTTTAATTTTCACTGTTGCTGCACTTTTTGTCAAATCATAGTCATATCATATATCATATTGATATGACAATATTGAGATATGATAATCTGGCCATATTGTACAGCCCTACTGTCAACTAGCTGAAAACTTTGAATATTAATTTACATCTCCATTAAAAAATGCTTAAAGTGGCAGGGATGTAATTAGGGGGTCTGGGGGATGGAGCTCCCCCCAGAAGCTGAAAGGCAAAAAAAAAAGAAAAATGCTTAAAAAGGCAGGGGTGGGGGGCTGAAAGGTTTTAGCCATGCTAATATTCCCCTGAAGCATTTGCTAAAAAAAAAGTCTGAAGGATCTAAATGACATGGTGAGAGGCTGAAGAGCTTCACTCATTCATGTCTGTGACAAGTATTTGTGAATGAAGGAGAATGAATTGAATGAAGTCGTGTCAAGAATACAAAAATACACTGTATTCTCAAAGCAGCAACACAACAACACTAGAAGCCTTTGTGCTTCTATAAAATCTGTAGCTTAACCCAGAGCAGTCCATGGATGGACCAGTATCTTCAAAGTAGAGTTGAAATGGTTACTGGTTTCACTGTAAAATTTCAGACTGGTTAAGGATGACAATTACAATTCTTAATATCACTCAAACTGAGGTTGATAACCATGATGCAGAAAACCTGTTAATGCCCCTATTGTTCAGCATGAGAGATAAGCTGTCATTACACAAATTACCAAATACCAAATGTAGTCGATTCAAGAGGAAATCTGGTGAGGACTGTACTTTGGTCTTTCCAACCTAAAGGCCCCTTCACACAGTGCGAAGTTTGGTCGAATACAGCAAAACAGTGCGAAACAGTTCAAATTATGCGCACCATGAAACATCGCACCGACGGGCAGGAGTGCACGTTTGTGCACACTGGAACGCAGTGCCATGAGGTGATTACACATCGTGCGGCTGAAATAAAAAAAATAAAAATAAAAATACATGTCACCCACAGGATTCACACGCCTTCCAGAAGCTCTGATTGCAAAAGAGAGTAGTCACACCTGTCAGTTCAGCGCACACAACAAACCCACAAACGTGGGGCACTTAGACAAATTTCACTGCCAGTACGACAGTGATTGTCTGCAGACTGTTGTTGGCCAAGAGTGCGAATGGCCACACATTTTCTAAATGCCATGTGAGCGGTGTTAGATGTTCGTGCATGTCACCTGGAATTTGGCCGACACCTGCCATGAGAGGGTTTGATGGGCTCGCACAGCGCATGCGCTGTCTGTCAACAGCTGGTGTGCGCAAATAGTTCTAGCAACAGGTGTATGAGGCATTGGAAACAGCTCCGAAATTACACGGTTTTCATACAATTCCTTCATGTGCACTTCATGCGCACTTCGACCAAATTTGCCTTAATATTGTGATGTTCAAGTTCCATTGTGCAGTTTAAGCCATGTTCAAAACCCCAGAGTCATGACTGTACTTTGTGGAGTTATAAGTTGCCTTATAAGCATTTCCCTGGACATGAACTCAGTGTAGCACATGTGCACTTCACAGTGTGTGCTGGTACTTAACATAAAGACTTTTAAGATGTTTTTCTAAATTCTTCATATTAACAGAAAGTGTTTAGAAAATATCATGTCTGTTTCGAACTGAGCAGGCTGCATCAGTGAGCTAAAACACTTAAGATGAAAAGTACATTAATGTTTTGCACATTGGAGCACACAGTTAGTGCATGTGCAGATAGAATATCCCTGATTCAAGGCCAGCCATGTCCCCGACTCATTGCACAGATGGAGTTGTTTTCGAAAAACCAAATCAACATGTAGATCCAAAGCTGAAACTCCTGTAGTGACTCTGAGCAAAATGGAAGAACCCCAATGAAATCTGTAGAGTACCAGTATAATGCTGGCACCCCTGGTTGCCAGTAGGGTATGGTACTGTACTTGTTGTGTGTTTGGGGGGTGTGGCTGGACATTTTGGTGTTCTTTTCTTTTCTTTGCTCTCCAGGTGGCATGAAAACTGATTTGTCTGTGGAGAAGGTGCAAATCACATCACATCTTGCCTCTACTGGTGGTTGGCTCTCACTGCGGTATTGTATCACTTCCTGTTCCGGAGCACAGCGGTGTTTTTCTGTATCTGTTAGCTGTTTAATCTGCGCAGTTAGATTGATCTAGTTATCTAGATTACGATTTGTTTCCCAGTGTAATCTTTACGTGCCTTAACTAAAGCACTCCTTCTGCTGAATCACCTCTAAATTATTCACTTTGCGTGTTTTTAGGAATCCGCTAGGTTAGCGTAGCTACTAGCTCTTAGCCGGTTTAGCATGGCGGCTTCTCCTGTCTCTCCCACACTTTTCTGCTCTGGGTGTGAAATGTTTAGTTATTCCTCGGCCTCCTTTAGCAGTAATGGTACTTGTAATAAGTGTAGCTTATTCGTAGCTTTGGAGGCCAGGCTGGGCGAATTGGAGACTCGGCTCCGCACCGTGGAAAATTCTACAGCTAGCCAGGCCCCTGTAGTCGGTGCAGACCAAGGTAGCTTAGCCGCCGTTAGTTCCCCCCTGGCAGATCCCAAGCAGGCTGACTGGGTGACTGTGAGGAGGAAGCGTAGTTCTAAACAGAAGCCCGTGTACACCGCCAACCCGTTCACATTTCTAACCGTTTTTCCCCACTCGACGACCACACCCGCCGAGGATCAAACTCTGGTTATTGGCGACTCTATTTTGAGAAATGTGAAGTTAGCGACACCAGCAACCATAGTCAATTGTCTTCCGGGGGCCAGAGCAGGCGACATTGAAGGAAATTTGAAACTGCTGGCTAAGGCTAAGCGTAAATTTGGTAAGATTGTAATTCACGTCGGCAAGTAATGACACCCGGTTACGCCAATCGGAGGTCACTAAAATTACATTAAATCGGTGTGTAACTTTGCAAAAACAATGTCGGGACTCTGTAGTTTTCTCTGGGCCCCTCCCCAATCGGACCGGGAGTGACATGTTTAGCCGCCTGTTCTCCTTGAATTGCTGGCTGTCTGAGTGGTGTCCAAAAAATGAGGTGGGCTTCATAGATAATTGGCAAAGCTTCTGGGGAAACCCGGGCCTTGTTAGGAGAAACGGCATCCATCCCACTTTGGATGGAGCAGCTCTCATTTCTAGAAATCTGGTCAATTTTCTTAAATCCTCCAAACCGTGACTATCCAGGGTTTGGGACCAGGAAGCAGAGTTGTAGTCTTACACACCTCTCTGCAGCTTCTCTCCCCCTGCCATCCCCTCATTACCCCATCCCAGTAGAGACGGTGCCTGCTCCCAGACCCCAACAACCAGCAAAAATCATTTAAGCATAAAAATTCAAAAAGAAAAATAATATAGCACCTTCAACTGCACCACAGACTAAAACAGTTAAATGTGGTCTATTAAACATTAGGTCTCTCTCTTCTAAGTCCCTGTTGGTAAATGATATAATAATTGATCAACATATTGATTTATTCTGCCTAACAGAAACCTGGTTACAGCAGGATGAATATGTTAGTTTAAATGAGTCAACACCCCCGAGTCACACTAACTGTCAGAATGCTCGTAGCACGGGCCGAGGAGGAGGATTAGCAGCAATCTTCCATTCCAGCTTATTAATTAATCAAAAACCCAGACAGAGCTTTAATTCATTTGAAAGCTTGTCTCTTAGTCTTGTCCATCCAAATTGGAAGTCCCAAAAACAGTTTTATTTGTTATTATCTATCGTCCACCTGGTCGTTACTGTGAGTTTCTCTGTGAATTTTCAGACCTTTTGTCTGACTTAGTGCTTAGCTCAGATAAGATAATTATAGTGGGCGATTTTAACATCCACACAGATGCTGAGAATGACAGCCTCAACACTGCATTTAATCTATTATTAGACTCTATTGGCTTTGCTCAAAAAGTAAATGAGTCCACCCACCACTTTAATTATATCTTAGATCTTGTTCTGACTTATGGTATGGAAATAGAAGACTTAACAGTATTCCCTGAAAACTCCCTTCTGTCTGATCATTTCTTAATAACATTTACATTTACCCTGATGGACTACCCAGCAGTGGGGACTAAGTTTCATTACCTAGAAGTCTTTCAGAAAGCGCTGTAACTAGGTTTAAGGATATGATTCCTTCTTTATGTTCTCTAATGCCATATACCAACACAGTGCAGAGTAGCTACCTAAACTCTGTAAGGGAGATAGAGCATCTCGTCAATAGTTTTACATCCTCATTGAAGACAACTTTGGATGCTGTAGCTCCTCTGAAAAGAGAGCTTTAATCAGAAGTGCCTGACTCCGTGGTATAACTCACAAACTCGCAGCTTAAAGCAGATAACCCGTAAGTTGGAGAGGAAATGACGTCTCACTAATTTAGAAGATCTTCACTTAGCCTGGAAAAAGAGTCTGTTGCTCTATAAAAAAGCCCTCCGTAAAGCTAGGACATCTTTCTACTCATCACTAATTGAAGAAAATAAGAACAACCCCAGGTTTCTTTTCAGCACTGTAGCCAGGCTGACAAAGAGTCAGAGCTCTATTGAGCTGAGTATTCCATTAACTTTAACTAGTAATGACTTCATGACTTTCTTTGCTAACAAAATTTTAACTATTAGAGAAAAAATTACTCATAACCATCCCAAAGACGTATCGTTATCTTGGCTGCTTTCAGTGATGCCGGGTATTTGGTTAGACTCTTTCTCTCCGATTGTTCTGTCTGAGTTATTTTCATTAGTTACTTCATCCAAACCATCAACATGTTTATTAGACCCCATTCCTACCAGGCTGCTCAAGGAAGCCCTACCATTATTTAATGCTTCTATCTTAAATATGATCAATCTATCTTTGTTAGTTGGCTATGTACCACAGGCTTTTAAGGTGGCAGTAATTAAACCATTACTTAAAAAGCCATCACTTGACCCAGCTATCTTAGCTAATTATAGGCCAATCTCCAACCTTCCTTTTCTCTCAAAAATTCTTGAAAGGGTAGTTGTAAAACAGCTAACTGATCATCTGCAGAGGAATGGTCTATTTGAAGAGTTTCAGTCAGGTTTTAGAATTCATTATAGTACAGAAACAGCATTAGTGAAGGTTACAAATGATCTTCTTATGGCCTCAGACAGTGGACTTGTCTCTGTGCTTGTTCTGTTGGACCTCAGTGCTGCTTTTGATACTGTTGACCATAAATTTTATTACAGAGATTAGAGCATGCCATAGGTATTAAAGGCACTGCGCTGCGGTGGTTTGAATCATATTTGTCTAATAGATTACAATTTGTTCATGTAAATGGGGAATCTTCTTCACCAGACTAAAGTTAATTATGGAGTTCCACAAGGTTCTGTGCTAGGACCAATTTTATTCACTTTATACATGCTTCCCCTTAGGCAGTATTATTAGATGGTATGCTTAAATTTTCATTGTTACGCAGATGATACCCAGCTTTATCTATCCATGAAGCCAGAGGACACACACCAATTAGCTAAACTGCAGGATTGTCTTACAGACATAAAGACATGGATGACCTCTAATTTCCTGCTTTTAAACTCAGATAAAACTGAAGTTATTGTACTTGGCCCCACAAATCTTAGAAACATGGTGTCTAACCAGATCCTTACTCTGGATGGCATTACCCTGACCTCTAGTAATACTGTGAGAAATCTTGGAGTCATTTTTGATCAGGATATGTCATTCAAAGCGCATATTAAACAAATATGTAGGACTGCTTTTTTGCATTTATGCAATATCTCTAAAATCAGAAAGGTCTTGTCTCAGAGTGATGCTGAAAACTAATTCATGCATTTATTTCCTCTAGGCTGGACTATTGTAATTCATTATTATCAGGTTGTCCTAAAAGTTCCCTAAAAAGCCTTCAGTTAATTCAAAATGCTGCAGCTAGAGTACTGACGGGGACTAGAAGGAGAGAGCATATCTCACCCATATTGGCCTCTCTTCATTGGCTTCCTGTTAATTCTAGAATATAATTTAAAATTCTCTTCTTACTTATAAGGTTTTGAATAATCAGGTCCCATCTTCTCTTAGGGACCTCGTAGTACCATATCACCCCAATAGAGCGCTTCGCTCTCAGACTGCAGGCTTACTTGTAGTTCCTAGGGTTTGTAAGAGTAGAATGGGAGGCAGAGCCTTCAGCTTTCAGGCTCCTCTCCTGTGGAACCAGCTCCCAATTCAGATCAGGGAGACAGACACCCTCTCTACTTTTAAGATTAGGCTTAAAACTTTCCTTTTTGCTAAAGCTTATAGTTAGGGCTGGATCAGGTGACCCTGAACCATCCCTTAGTTATGCTGCTATAGACGTAAACTGCTGGGGGGTGCCATGATGCACTGTTTCTTTCTCTTTTTGCTCTGTATGCACCACTCTGCATTTAATCATTAGTGATCGATCTCTGCTCCCCTCAACAGCATGTCTTTTTCGTGGTTCTCTCCCTCAGCCCCAACCAGTCCAGCAGAAGACTGCCCTCCCTGAGCCTGGTTCTGCTGGAGGTTTCTTCCTGTTAAAAGGGAGTTTTTCCTTCCCACTGTAGCCAAGTGCTTGCTCACAGGGGGTCGTTTTGACCGTTGGGGTTTTACATAATTATTGTATGGCCTTGCCTTACAATATAAAGCGCCTTGGGGCAACTGTTTGTTGTGAATTGGCGCTATATAAAAAAATTGATTGATTGATTGATTGATTGATCAACGTTATGTGCAGCACCTGTGGATGGTGCTCACATGCAACCTTAAAGACTTTCAGCTGAAGCGGATAATTAGATGGCGTTCTGCATTTAAGCCATGTGTGATTCAGGCAGAATTGCCGGGAACTCGACCTTGTGATGTTCGTTTGTGAGACGCTGAGGACCGCGCCTGGGTTTGACACATCGTGCCTGTGAAGGAAGAAGGGTGAGGGACACATGCTGTCAGCACACATCAGAGGTGATTAATTGTTTGACTAATTGTTGATAGTAACTTGGTATTTTGTTACGCAGTATATTTGAATTGTGATGAGAATTGTGCAGCTCGCTTCTCACTGCCGTGGCATGCGTACAACTGATCCTCCACCTGTTGTGAGAAGCTGCTCATTACATAAAGCTTAAATACAAACCTGAATGTGTGCTGATAGTGTGTGCCTTTTGAAGGATATTGCTTGTAACTGCTGACTTACCTCACCTCTTCTATCCTTCGCAGAGAGTCGGTTTGTCGTGTCCACCTGGGGGGTGTTTGGCGGTAAAAGTGAGTCCGAAGCGCCAGGCTTCGATCCTTTTAGGCGCTGGAGAGCGTGCCAGCCTTCACTCCACCAGACTGACGCATTTTTTTGTTCATTCACTTTGTTATGCACCAGAGGGTGGAAAGAATAAATTGTTTTGTTATTGGAACCGCTTTCTGGTTATTTTAGCGCTGGGTTCCGTCAGACGCAGGTCCGCTCCTCAACCCGCGTCGACACATAACAGTACTGCACTTACTGTGTTGTAAATTAAAACAGAACTTTGTTACACTGCAGCTCAAAGCTGAGTGAACAGGATCAAATCTCTGTGATCAGGATCAACATTCAGTGATCAGGAACAAAGACTGATGGATCAGGATCCTAAACATCATAGGTCATTGTTTTGGTTCAGATGTCAGTGATCAAGATAAAATTTCAGCAACCAGGAACTACTTTCAGTGATCAAGATCAAAGTTCAGCAGTTAGGATCTTTGATCCTGATCAAGGTTCACAGAAACAAAGATGAGGGTGATCCTAGTCTTTGTTTCTGTGATCTTTGATACTGGATTCAGGCCAGTATTCAGAAGTAAGGATGTACAGTGAGGATCATGATGACAAACAGGATCAAAGGAGCATGTTCAGGATGCCATTCATCTCTGGCTCTACTGCGGCGGGGGGATCAAAGCCCCCCCGGCTTTGATCCAGAATGAGAGACTGAAGCAGATCTGTTGTTTATGTGGACAGAGTTGTCCACTGCAGTGGGCGGAGGATTCTAATTAGTTTGAATGTATTTTTGAGGTACAGCATGTTTGTCCCATGTCTCTCTCTGTCTGCTAAGTGTTTTTGTTGTGTTGCAGTTCTGGACAGGGTCTGATGGCGATGTCCATCGTATGCAACTACACGCTGCAGCAGGACAAAGACAAGAGCACAGCCGATGGACCCGTCTTCCTGGAAGACATGCGCAGCAGGCACAGCGTCACCCTGACTCACTCAGCACCTCAGCGCCTGGATGGGCTGGAATGGAGAGGCAACCCTCTGTCCGACTCAGTGGTGGGTAACGTACAGAATGTAAAATAGAATCAGTATCACAAAAGAAAAATAGCAAGTGAAACATCTATTTGAAAAATGTACTTGTGTAAATACACATAGTTAATAAATTACTCAAAGTACAAGTTACTTTTTCTGCCCTACATCTGGATTGTCTTGCGGTGTGTCTCATGAAAATTCTAAAAATCTGGCAGCAAGGTAGGCTGGAGCGTGGCGTTCAGATCAGCGCCAAAACCACACGCATAGATATTCACTGCGCGCTTGCAAATGATCACATTGTGCACACAAATTACCACTACGTGCACATGCAAATATCTCTGCGTGCCGCGCGCAAAAGTGGCTGCACGTGAGGACCAGTGCCCAAGTTGATTTCTGTTCGCGCATGTTATGGCCCAGAGGGACACAACATATTTATTGAGACACAGACAATGAAGGAAAGAGTCAAATAGTCAGTTTTTATTGATTATTACATTATTCTTTGTTCTTCTGGATTTATTTCATTTAGTTAGACTTCTTTGTTAATGTTACACAATAGAACCCTTACCTCCCCATGTCCCATAAATAATCCAAAAGTTACAAAAGAAAGTTGGGGCCTGGAAGGCCAGCTAAACAGAAACAACAGGTGCAGCAGCGGGCCAACCCATACAGGGCCGTGGAAGCCGCTGCAAACCACCGGACCTAAAAAAGAAACAAAAACCCCTAAACCCAATCAAAAGAAAAGCGAAAACAAGGCAGCCGGTCCCACCAGGCCCAAAAGGAGTTAAAAAAAAAACAAAAGTAAACTACTAAAAATTACCCATACCGGACAGGTTCAGGCCTAAGGCTTGCAGCCCGCATCCTGACAGCTGAGGCACCCGCAGACAAGCCTGTTTATAGCAGGGGGCGGTCCACAAAACCAAAAAAAAAACCCCCACAAAATATAATAGTCCAAAAAAAAAAAACAAAAACTCAATAGACAAAAGATACAACAACAAACATAATTATAACCTGAAAATAAACAGGGAAAAATAATAATAATACTAATAATACAAAAATAAGATGGCAAAGAATCACGTGCCCAGCACATAACACACCCACCCCAAAACACACTGAATAGGTTCCTGAAAGAAAGAAAAAAAAAAAAAAATCCATTCAGTGAAAAAACAAAAATCAAAAAACAAATCTATAGGCGCAAAAGTGCGTCAGCCACCACATTATCCTTACCACACATGTGCTGTACCACAATATTAAAGGACTGCAGACGTAGAGCCCAATTCATCAGCCTGTGATTCTTATTACACATGCGGGCCAAGAACACGAGCGGGTTGTGATCTGTAAAGACAAGTACAGGCACGCTGGATCCAACCCACATAAACTTCAAAATGCTCCAAAGCCAGGACCAAGGCAAGAGCTTCCTTCTCGATGGTAGAATACCACCTCTGCTGTTTATTAAGCTTCTTTGAAAAATAAGAAACAGAATGTTCAAATCCATCAGCACCTTCTTGCCACAAGGACATCCCCTACTCCCAATCACATGCATCTACAGCCAACTTAAATGGCACTTCAAAACAAGGTGCGGCCAAAACAGGAGCAGACACCAACAAAGACTTGGTCTGCTCAAATGCAGACTGGCACAAGTCAGACCAACCAAAAATCCACCTTTGGACTTAAGGAGATCAGTCAACGGGTGCAGCAACCGCTGAAAATTTTTTAACAAAACCCCCTATAATACCCCACCATCACCAAATACCGACGCAACTCTGTACAAGTGGTGGGAGCATTGACAGCTTAGCCTGAACAGGGCGCACCTGAACCTCTCCACCCCCATTTTCCCAAGATAGATCACCATCGCTTGACCAATTTCACATTTCGAAAAATTAACAGTGAAATTAATCTCACTCAGACGCACAAAGACTGAACCCACATGGTCTACATGCTCAGCCACGTTTGAGAACAAATCACACATCATCAAGATACGCCTCACAAAAGAGTAAACCAGACAAACCACATTCTTAATGCCGACTGAAACATTGCCGGAGCATTACACATCCCAAAAAGCCCTCACCGTATACTGGAGGAAATCATTGGGAGTGACAAGGCAGAGATCTCCTGGGCCCATGCCATCAGAGCCACCTGCCAGTATCCCTTTAGCAGATCCAGCTTCGTGAAAAACTGGGGCAGCTCCACCATGATCAACACAATACTCCCTTCGAGGCAGCAGGAAAATAACGGCCTAGTTATCCCCATTGACCTTCCTAAAGTCCGTACACAAAACCAGTCCTCTCCATGGCTTTAATGTTAGAGACACGGCGAACTCCACACACTACTGCTCTTCACATCAATACCATGTTCCACCATATACTTCACCTACTTCTTCAAACAGCACCCAACTTGTCTGGATTTACTCTGTAAGGATGTTGTTTTATAGGTTTAGAATCCCGACATCTATATCATGACTGAGCACATGCATGTGAGTGGGAATATCGCATACCAGCGACTTAAAGTTAAAGCCACGGGAAAGACCTCACTGTCAGATTCATCATTGGACAGCTCCTCCTGCACGTCTGTCAACCAAACTGACACGTGGCTCGAATGACTCAACCACACCACCAGCAGACAGTTTGACAAAGAAGAACTCAAAATAAGTGTTGGGAAAGTGTAGTGACACGGACCCACAACAGGGGGCGTAAAATGAACGGACAATGGAAGGATTCAAATTATTCACACTTTACTGTTGTGAATGAACACAACCAAACACAGCAGATTACAGAATGTGCACAAGTCAATCAATAAAGGTGTCGTGTGGGCAGGCTCGACGATAGGAGACGCCCGTCTGGAAACGAACCAGAACCACACGATTTCCACGGCCACCGAACCCGAGGAATACTGGAGCCGCCAAGTCCCGAAGTCCCCAGGTGGCCACCGTCACGGCGTGTCGGATCTGGTACTGCTGCGCAGAAAGCAAAGACAGTCAAGGGTGGGTTGTGTGAACACCCAGTAACAATCCTGGTGGGAATTCCACCTCCACCTCTCACTAAAACACTGCTGAGTACTGTAGATTCCTCAGGGGAAAAGAGTGCCATCAGCGCTCTCACAGCTTTCACCAACAGAGGAACTGGTACTCCTGCAAACACTCACAATATACAATATTGCAATTACAGAACGTGCTGAGGATATTACCTCTTGTAGAAGATGATATCTCGGCAATGTGGTGGAGGTGTCTTCCTGCCTTTATTCCAGATGTGGATGAGATGATCAGTGACAGCTGTCATGGATGATGGGTGACAGCTGTCACCACGGCTTGTTCCTGAGGCGGCAGCGCCCTCTCGTGCCTGAAGCCCGCACTTCAGGCAGAGCGCCCTCTGGTGGGGGGCCAGCAGTACCCTCCTCTCTCTGGCGGCCCACACAACAATAAGGTTTCAGCATATTTACCCGTGGCATAAACAAGACCTGCCGTCTGTCAGGCGTAGCCACCAATAGTCCCCTGTCACCAACCCTTTCCTGAACCAATAGGGCCCACTGTAACGCACTTGTAAACTCAAACCTGGAATAGGTAATAAAACAAAACTTATCACCTGGATCAAAACACCCTCAGTTTCGCTTCTCCTGTCAAACCAAGTCTTCATTTTAGACTTGCGCAACTTTTTAGATCTTCCTTTGCTATCTCCCCCAGCACGCCGAAACTTTAAACCGGAAATTACTGTCATAGTCCAAAAGATTCTACTCTGAACTTCCTCCTAAACCATTTGTCCTTTAACAACTTCAGTGGACCACAAACCGTGTGTGCAAAAAAACAGCTCCGCCGGGCTAACCCCCGAAGACTCTTGAACCACCTCACGAAAAGCAAAGAGCCCATCCCAGTCTCTCTCAACTCCAAACAATACGTACAAAGCATGTTTTTAAAAGTCTGATGAAAACGCTCAAGAGCTCCCTGGCTCTGCAGATGGTACGCACTGGAAAGCAGATGTTCTATACCAAGCAATTTCAAACCTGCACAAATACCTCAGACATGAAGTTCGAACCACAGTCACTCTGTAATAACGCTGGGAACCCAAACAAAGAAAAACACTTTGTCAGTGCTCTTACAACAACAGGTGCACTAATTTTACGCACAGTGAAAACGTCAGGGAACCGCGTAGACGCACACATGACAGTTACCAAAAACTTCTTTCCAGATTTAGTTTGCGGTAACGGACCCGCACAGTCAATCAACACACGCTCAAAGGTTTACAACGGCTGGACTTGGATACAACGAGGCAGGTGGAATTGTCTGATTAGGCTTTCCAGACACTTGACCAGAGATGAAACAATCTACAATAGCGCGCCACATCACGCTTCAACCCGGGCCAAAAGAAATGCCGCAGAATGCGAACATAAGTTTTCCTAATACCCAAATGAGCCGCTAACGGATTGTCATGAGCCAGCTTCAATATTTCAACACGGTACTTCGTTGGAACCACAATCTGCGTAACCACCACCCCCACCCCCAACAGGAGACACATCCACAGGCGTCCACTTATGCATTAACCGACCATCCGACAAAAAGTAACCAGTGGACACAGACCTCATCAGTCACTGTGTCAAATAAATGTGCCTAAAGTGTCATCAGCTTTCTGATCCGCAGTCAATCTACTCTTGACAGTGACAGCGCACCCACATCATACCCCTCTATGACTCCTGTCACTCCGCCCTCATTCACAAGGGCACACTCTCAACTTCAGTGTCACCAAAAACTGTCACTCAATCAGTCTCGCTTTTTCTCCTCCTGCTCATCGCTTAGCACTGCGCACGTAACAGCACAAGATGTAAAAACATGTGGAAATGTACGAGCAAGCTCGTCTGGACATGAACGCAAAACTGGGGCAGGTATAACCTCCTGCGTAATCAACACTATGCAAATTTTATCCACACAGTGGCAGCACAAAGGGGGGGCTTGGGGGAGCTTAAGCCCCCTCAATAATGAGCCAAGGCCCCCCCCCCCCAGCTCCCCCAATAATTCTGCCAATAATGTGACTATAGCAACTGACATTTGTGGATCTCAACTGCAGTTTTGCACTAAGAATGTCTCAATATTGTGTAACTGAGCAAAGTGTTTGGTGATCCACCAATGCTGAATCACCCTTCACAAACAGAATTTTCAGTTTTGCAAATAAACATTTATTTGTTTATTTGCACACAAGTTACAAATCAGAAATTGGTGTTTGCGGATCACAAAGAACGTGTACAAATCAAAGAGTATTTGAAAATCATCCTCTGTGCATTTGCAAGTATTAATGAGACAAATTTAACTCCATACTCCAAAAATTTAGGTTTCCTAATATTTATTATGGCCACTCTTAAAACTTCACTTGCGTATCTTTATAATTTTATTACTGGTAAATTTTAGAATTGATTTAGATGAGATATACTTATTATCTCACAGGAATATATCACAATTATCTGGGAACTACTTTTTGAGCAGGAATTCATCAAGCACTAACACAGAATATACAGAAGCTGTATATCGTTGTTCAGCAATCATTCTAAGTGACGTGTGTGTGCATTGATACCACATTTTAGAGGAGCACGGGTGACTAAAACATATACCTTGGTATTTATAAAGCAATTTTCTATATACTCGTATTGTTCATTTCTACGACATTTTGTGGAGCCCCTCCGACTTTTACCCCAGCCCCCCCAACAAACATTTTCTGGCGCCACCACTGTCTCCACCTCCTTTCCTTCTTTCAGATTTAACATAACCATGAGAGCGTTCAAAATGTGTCAAGATTCATCAACGAGCACTGCAGCTCTTACAACATTACTTTCTTTTTGTTCATTTACATAAGTAACAACTCTATCAGACAGGCTATTTTTAAAATCCTCCATTAAAATCAGCTGTTTTAATTGCTCAAAATCCTCACCTTTTTGAGAAGCACACCACCGGTCAAAGAGCATCTCCTTATGGCTCACAAATTCCACATATGTTTGATTATATCTTAAATCTATCTCCTGCCATTTCTTTTCTTTTCTTTTCTTTTTTTTTTGCCAGTATGGACGGTTTGTTGTTGTAACCCGTCACAGAAATACATCAACATTTGGTCGGCATAGATTAGGAACATCCAGCTTTAGTTTTTGGTCGCTGACAGTATTTTGTCTCTCTCTCTCTCTGTGGTGTGGTTACACCTGCGACACAGCTGGTTGATTTTATTTCCAAATACTGTGTCAGAAAACACACGGCACACCTCATTGAACACTGCCTCACGTATCCATGGTAACCAAGTGGGGACACGTGGTGAGCGAGTGTGATTGATTTATATCTTGTCAGGATGGAGCCGTGAATTCATGACTGATGTGTGATTTATTTTTCTGTTCTTCTGTCTCTGTAGAACCAGTACCAGTACAAAGTTCTGCTCTGCTTGTTTGGCACCAAGGTAAACGTCTTTGCATTTCTGGACATTCCCGGCGCCACGTCGGAGCCGGCGCACAGACTGATGGGTCTGAGGCCCTGGAAGAGCTCAGAAAGGAGCCGCTTTACTTTGTCAACCATCACCCAACTACTGTAGACGACACTTTTTGAGGCCTTTTTTGTTTTGTTTTGTTTTTTCCAGACTCTTCGTGAAAATGAAAAGCCTGAGAACTTTTTTACACTGATGAGACATTTAAAATTTTCCCCTGTTTTATGTTTTCATGTCCTCCTAAACGGTTCCACCTGCATTTTACTTGGCGAAGGTGAGACGAGGCGATGAGAAACACTTCTGTCTTTTCTTCTTTGCACTACGTAATGTCAGTGTTACTGCCGACACACTAAAACTGATTCACACGAGCGCGCGTGCTCGCTCCCGTTTCGTTTCGGTTTTTGATATGCCAAGGCGATGGACTTTCTTCATCTAACTGCTTCTGTGAAGGACATCGTTCTGCCTGCCTCCACTTTGCTCCCACCTCAGTCACAAAACGCTGTTCAGCCTCTTCTCAGTGATCATCCACGTCGTCGCCAAACCGCGGTGCCGGTGCCTATAACCACACACGAGTAGCGCTTCTTCCCCTCTTTGCTTTGTTTATTTTCACATTTTATGTTCCATTTCTGAAGCTGGTGTAATATCTGCTACTGTGAACTTTTATGATTAATCTTTGTATTAGTTGTTATGCATTTTAAAAACTGGAAATACTGTACGTATACATATATAAAGTTATCCTTATTGTAATAATTTTGCGACTTTTATATACGTATGTCTTTTATGGTCTCCCATGTCAGGTTGGTTGACTTGCACCATGTCTGTGTGTCCTTTTGGAAGACAATTTCCTCAGTACCTCGATACTGCTAAACCATGGTGGTAGCGTTCTTGTTGGGGGGTCTAAAGTTGTCTCGTACTAAAATCAAACCACAATCAGATCCTCAAAAATGAACTGTTCTCCTGCAGGGATACTTTTTCTCACCACCCACAAAGTCTGTGTGTCAGCTTCATTTAGTCGTCACTGTGGAAACAGATTTCTGTTCTGCAAGTGTGTAAATACACACACACACACACACACAGGGATGCTTTCATGTAATCAATGTAAATGTTGCACAGATGCATCAATTCCTTGCAAAACATTGGAACCTGAGGTTGGTGAAACTACAACCCCAATTCTAATGAAGTTGGGACGTTGTGTAAAATGTAACTAAAAACAGAATACAATTATTTGCAAATCCTCTTCATCCTATATTCAATTGAATAAACCACAAAGACGATATTTAATGTTCAAACTGATAAACTTTATTGTTTTTGTGCAAATATTTGCTCATTTTGAAATGGATGCCTGCAACACGTTTCAAAAAGCTGGGACAGTGGTATGTTTACCACTGTGTTACATCACTTTCCTTCTAACAACACTCAATGAGCGTTTGGGAACTGAGGACACTAATTGTTGAAGCTTTGTAGGTGGAATTCTTTCCCATTCTTGCTTGATGTACGACTTCAGTTGTTCAACAGTCCGGGGTCTCTGTTGTCGTATTTTGCACTTCATAATGCGCCACACATTTTCAATTGGCGACAGGTCTGGACTGCAGGCAGGCCAGTCTAGTACCTGCACTCTTTTACTACGAAGCCACGCTGATGTAACACGTGCAGAATGTGGCTTGGCATTGTCTTGCTGAAACAAACAGGGACGTCCCTGAAAAAGACGTTACTTGGATGGCAGCATGTGTTGCTCCAAAACCTGGATGTACCTTTCAGCATTGATGGTGCCATCACAGATGTGTAAGTTGTCCATGCCATGGGCACTAACACACCCCCATACCATCACAGATGCTGGCTTTTGAACTTTGCACTGGTAACAATCTGGATGGTCTTTTTCCTCTTTTGTCCAGAGGACACGACGTCCATGATTTCCAAAAAACATTTGAAATGTGGACTCATCAGACCACAGCACACTTTTCCAGTTTGCATCTGTCTATTTCAAATGAGCTTGGGCCCAGAGAAGGCGGCGGCGTTTCTGGATGTTGTTGATCTATGGGTTTCACTTTGCATGGTAGAATTTTAACTTGCACTTGTAGATGTAGCGACGAACTGTGTTAACTGACAATGGTTTTCTGAAGTGTTCCTGAGCCCACGCGGTAAGATCCTTTACACAATGATATCGTTTTTAATGCAGTGCCACCTGAGGGATCGAAGGTCACGGGCATTCAATGTTGGTTTTCAGCCTTGCCACTTACATGTAGAAAAGTTCTCCAGATTCTCTGTATCTTCTGATTATATTATGGACTGTAGATGATGGAATCCCTAAATTCCTTGCAATTGAACATTAAGAAACATTGTTCTTAAACTGTTTGTACTATTTTTTCATGCAGTTATTCACAAAGTAGTGATCCTTGCCTCATCTTTGCTTGTGAGCGGCTGAGCCTTTTGGGATGCTCCTTTTATACCCAATCATGACACTCACAATTAGTGTACTCCCAAACACTTATTGAGTGTTGTTTGAATGAAAGGTGATGTAACACAGTGGTAAACATACCACTGTCCCAGCTTTTTTGAACGTGTTGCAGGCATCCATTTCAAAATGAGCAAATATTTGCACAAAAACAATAAAGTTTATCAGTTTGAACATTAAATGTCATCTTTGTGGTGTATTCAATTGAATATAGGATGAAGAGGATTTGCAAATAATTGTATTCTGTTTTTATTTACATTTCACACAATGTCCCAACTTCACTGGAATTGGGGTTGTAGCTGCCAGATGACCCAGCGGCCTACGATGGAAATATCACTTGAGCCAGGATATAAGATATAAAGATATAAAATGGAAATATGGCTCAAGTGATATTTGCAACTAGACTTTTGGGTAAATGTGGTTCAGTTAATTTTTCCATCCTACATCCCTAGCTCAAAGCGGCTCAAGTGATATTTGACAACTACACTTTGAGGTGAAGGTAACTCAAGTGATTTTTCTATCTGACACCCCTAGCTTAAGGTGGCTCAAGCAGTTTTTTTCCACCCTAGACCCAAGGTCAAGGTGGTTCAAGTGATATTTCCATTCTAAATCCATGGCTCAAAGTGGCTCAAGTGATACAGTTGTATGTCAATTTGTGCACCCCTGTTGATTTTCATGATTTTCCTTTTATCATTGATCATTGAGTGTTTGGATCAGCAATTTCAGTTAAATATATCATATAGTAGACAAACACAGTGATATTTGAGAAGTGAAATGAAGTTTATAGGATTTACAGAAAGTGTGCAATAATTCTTTAAACAGAATTAGGCAGGTGCATAAATTTGGGCACCCCAACAGAAAAAAATATATCAATATTTAGTAGATCCTCCTTTTGCAGTAATAACACCCTCTAAATGCTTCCTATAGCTTCCAGCGAGAGTCTGGATTTTGGTTGAAGGTATTTTGGACCATAACTCTTTACAAAACATCTCAGGTTTGTTGGTTTTCGAGCATGGACAGCCTGCTTAAAATCACACCACAGATTTTCAATGATATCCAGGTCTGGGGATTGAGATGGGTATTCGCCCTATTGACACTTCAAATCCCGCAAAACCTCAGAGAGGTCGCCGCGCTGCGAGATCTCAGTAATATTGAGAACTGCATTGAGACGCTCTGATTGGGCTTCACTTTAACCGCTGCACACAGACAACACCATTAACATCGCAACATAAAACTATTTTTATATTGTGCCTAAAACTCTCGTGAATATATTCTCTGGGTTTATAGACGTTGTTATTGCGTTTGTTTTATGTAAACATGCGAGAATCACAGTCTGTCTCTCCGTTATTTTATTTTCAATGGGAGCTGCTGTGAGCTACAATTGCTTCGGGAGTGACATGTTTAGCCGCATGTTCTCCTTGAATTGCTGGCTGTCTGAGTGGTGTCCAAAACAAAAAAAAAAAAAATGAGGTGGGCTTCATAGATAATTGGCAAAGCTTCTGGGGAAAACCTGGTCTTGTTAGGAGAGACGGCATCCATCCCACTTTGGATGGAGCAGCTCTCAATTCTAGAAATCTGGCCAATTTTATTAAACCCTCCATGTAATCTTACACATCTCTCTGCAGCTTCTCTCCCCCTGCCATCCCCCAATACCCCATTCCTGTAGAGACCCATCCCCATCCCAGACCACCAACAACCAGTAAAAATCTATTTAAGTATAAAAATTCAAAAAGAAAAAATAATATAGCACCTTCAACTGCACCACAGACTAAAACAGTTAAATGTGGTTTATTAAACATTAGGTCTCTCTCTTCTAAGTCCCTGTTAGTAAATGATATAATAAGTGATCAACATACTGATTTATTCTGCCTTACAGAAACCTGGTTACAGCAGGATGAATATGTTAGTTTAAATGAGTCAAACCCCCCAAGTCACACTAACTGTCAGAATGCTCGTAGCACGGGTTGAGGAGGAGGATTAGCAGAAATCTTCCACTCCAGCTTATTAATTAATCAAAAACCCAGACAGAACTTTAATTCATTTGAAAGTTTGACTCTTAGTCTTGTCCATCCAAATTGGAAGTCCCAAAAACCAGTTTTATTTGTTATTATCTATCGTCCACCTGGTCGTTACTGTGAGTTTCTCTGTGAATTTTCAGACTTTTGTCTGACTTAGTGCTTAGCTCAGATAAGATAATTATAGTGGGCGATTTTAACATCCACATAGATGCTGAGAATGACAGTCTCAACACTGCATTTAATCTATTATTAGACTCAATTGGCTTCACTCAAAATGTAAATGAGTCCACCCACCACTTTAACCATACTTTAGATCTTGTTTTGACTTATGGTATGGAAATTGAGACCTTAACAGTATTCCCTGAAACCCCCTTCTGTCTGATCATTTCTTAATAACATTTACATTTACTTTAATGGACTACCCAGCAGTGGGGAATAAGTTTCATTACAGTAGAAGTCTTTCGGAAAGTGCTTGTAACTAGGTTTAAGGATATGATTCCTTCTTTGTTATGTTCTCCAATGCCATATACCAACACAGTGCAGAGTAGCTACCTAACACTCTGTGAGTGAGATAGATTATCTTGTCAATAGTTTTGCATCCTCATTGAGCACACTGTGGATGCTCTAGCTCCTCTGAAAAAGAGAGCCTCTTAAATCCGAAGTGCTGATCCTTGGTATAACTCACAAACTCGCAGCTTAAAGCAGATAACCCGTAAGTTGGAGAGGAAATGGCGTCTCAATAATTTAGAAGAGCTTCACTTAGCCTGGAAAAAGAGTCTGTTGCTCTATAAAAAAAGCCTCCGTAAAGCTAGGACGTCTTACTACTCATCACTAATTGAAGAAAATAAGAACAACCCCAGGTTTCTTTTCAGCACTGTAGCCAGGCTGACAAAGAGGTCAGAGCTCTATTGAGCCGAGTATTCCTTTAACTTTAACCAGTAATGACTTCATGACTTTCTTTGCTAATAAAATTTTAACTATTAGAGACAAAATTACTCATAACCATCCCAAAGACATATCGTTATCTTTCGCTACTTTCAGTAATGATGGTATTTCTTTCTCTCCAATTGTTCTGAGTTATTTTCATTAGTTACTTCCTCCAAACCATCAACATGTCTATTAGACCCCATTCCTACCAGGCTGCTCAAGGAAGCCCTACATTAATTAATGCTTTGATCTTAAGTATGATCAATATATTTATTAGTTGACTATGTACCACAGGCTTTTAAGGTGGCAGTAATTAAACCATTACTTAAAAAGCCATCACTTGACCCAGCTATCTTAGCTAATTATAGGCCAATCTCCAACCTTCCTTTTCTCTCAAAAATTCTTGAAAGGGTAGTTGTAAAACAGCTAACTGATCATCTGCAGAGGAATGGTCTATTTGAAGAGTTTCAGTCAGGTTTCAGAATTCATCATAGTACAGAAACAGCATTAGTGTTGGGAAAGTGTAGGAACACAGACCCACAACAGGGGGCGCAAATGCCGGACAATGGAGAAAGTCAAATCACAAAGTTTTACTGTTGTGAACTCACACAACAAACACAACAGATTACAAATACAGCAGTAACCGAATTCCAAAGGTGTCGTGTGGGCAGGCTCGACGATAGGAGAGTCTGTCTGAGTCGAACCGGAACCACCGATTTCCTCTGCCACCGAACCCCGGGGATACTGGAGCCGCCAAGTCCCGAACCCCAGGTGGCCACTGCCTCCGCTCGTCGGATCCGGTACTGCTGGCAAGGAACAGAAACAGTCAGGTGTGGGTGCGGCTGCACCCAGCAACACACAGGGTGGAAACACCACCTCCACCTCTTGTCAGGAAAATACAGGTGAGTGCAGGAATGTGAGTACTTATCCAAAATACAGTCTCCTGCTGTCTTTTCTCTTTCTGTGTAAAGGCAAAAAGTATTTAATGGTCAAAAGATGATCTGTTTGGCTGGATACGTTACCTCCTTGGTAGAGCGATATCTCGGCAATGAGGTGGAGATGCCGTCCTGCTGATATACCTCCCTGTTGATTGATATCAGCTGTCTCGTCTCAGGTGATGGGTGACGGCTGTCACCCTGGCTGCTCCTGTGAGGCGGCAGCGCCCTCTGGTGCCTGGAGCCCGCACTCCAGACAGGGCGCCCTTGGTGGTGGTGGGCCAGCAGTACCTCCTCTTCAGCGGCCCACACAACAGGACCCCCCCCCTCAACGGGCGCCTCCTGGCGCACGACCAGGCTTGTCCGGGTGGCGACGGTAGAAGTCGGCCAGGAGGGCCGGGTCCAGGATGAAGCTCTTCACCCAGGAGCATCTTCGGGGCCGTACCCTTCCCAGTCCACCAGATACTGCAAACCCCGGCCATCCGTCGGACGTCAGGAGCCGGCGTACAGTCCAACCCGGCTCGCCGTCGATGACCCGGGCAGGAGGTGGTGCCGGACCCGGAGTGCAGAGGGGTGAGGTTGATGAGGTTTGATTCTGGAAACATGGAACACTGGATGAATCCGCAGTGAGGCCGGAAGCTGAAGCCTCACTGCGGCGGGATTGATGACCTTGAGAATTTTAAACGGACCAATGTATCGTTCCTGTAGTTTTGGGGAGTCCACTTGTAGGGGAATGTCCTTGGTGGACAACCACACTTCCTGCCCAGGACGATACGTAGGAGCCGGGGTCCGCCGCCAGTCTGCATGGTTCTTCGCCCTCGTCCGGGCCTTCAACAAAGCAGAACGGGCGGCACGCCACACCCGACGGCACTTCCGTAGGTGGGCCTGGACCGAGGGCACACCGACCTCTCCCTCGACCACCGGAAACAACGGGGGCTGATACCCCAAAACACACCTCAAAAGGGGAGAGGCCGGTGGCTGATGATACTTGACTGTTGTGGGCGTACTCGATCCAGGCCAGGTGGGTACTCCAGGCCGTCGGTGTGCGCGGCTGTCACACAACGTAGGGTCTGCTCCATCTCTTGGTTGGCCGTTCGTTGCGTTGGTCTGGGGGTGATACCAGGACGAGAGACTGACCGTGGCCCCCAGTTCCCGGCAGAAGCTCCTCCAGACGTGCGAGGAGAACTGGGGACCGCGATCGGAGACGATGATGTCTGATGGTATCCCATGCAGACGGACGACGTGGTGGACCAGGAGGTCCGCTGTCTCCTGGGCCGTTGGTAGCTTCGGGAGGGCCACGAAGTGGGCCGCCTTGGAGAATCGGTCCACTATCGTGAGGATGACGGTGTTTCCCTGGGACGGCGGGAGGCCCGTGACAAAATCCAGGCCGATGTGAGACCAGGGGCGATGAGGCACGGGCAGCGGCTGTAGCAATCCGATGGCTTGCAGTGGTCGGCCTTGCCCCTGGCGCAGGTGGTACAGGCCTGGATGTAACCCGGACGTCGGCCTCCAGGGAGCCCACCAGAAGCGCTGCCGGACGACTGCCACGGTTCTTCGCACCCCAGGATGACAGGAGAGCTTAGAACCGTGACAGAAGTCCAGAACTGCAGCCCTGGCTTCTGGTGGGACGTAGAGTTTGTTCTTCGGTCCGGTTCCGGGGTCAGGGTTCGTGTCAGGGCCTCCCGGACGGTCTTCTCCACGTCCAGGTGAGGGCGGCCACGATAGCGGACTCCGGGATGATGGGATCCGGGGGATCCGACGACTCCGTTTTGACCTCATCTTCATGTACCGGGACAAGGCATCCGATCTTTGATTTTTGGTCCCGGACGGTAGGTGATCCGGAAGTCAAAACGGCCGAAGAACAGTGACCGGCGGGCTTGCCTGGGATTCAGCGCTTGGCGGTCCTGATATACTCCAGGTTCCAGTGGTCAGTGAAAACCGTGAATGGCACGGACTTCCCTCCAAACAGATGTCTCCACTCCTCAAGAGCCTCTTTCACCGCAAGGAGCTCTCGATTGCCGACGTCATAGTTCCGTTCGGCTGGGGTCAACCTGCGGGAAAAATAGGCACAGGGTGAAGGACCTTATCGGTCTTCCCGCTCTGGACAGCACGGCTCCTATCCCTGAGTCCGAGGCGTCCACTTCAACCACTAACTGGCGACTAGGATCGGGCTGCACCAGAACAGGTGCAGACGAGAAGCGCCGTTTCAACTCCTTGAACGCGGCTTCGCAACGATCCGACCAGGTGAAGGGGACTTTTGGTGAGGTCAGGGCTGTCAGGGGGCTAACTACCTGACTGTAGCCCTTAATGAACCTCCTGTAGAAATTAGCAAAGCCTAGGAACTGTTGCAACTTCCTACGGCTTGTGGGTTGGGGCCAGTCTCTCACCGCCGCAACCTTGGCCGGATCAGGAGCGACGGAGTTGGAGGAGATGATGAACCCCAAGAAGGACAAAGACGTGCGGTGGAACTCACACTTCTCGCCCTTCACAAACAGCCGGTTCTCCAACAACCGCTGCAGGACCTGACGTACATGCTGGACATGGGTCTCAGGGTCCGGAGAAAAGATGAGTATATCGTCTAGGTATACGAAGACGAACGGTGCAGGAAATCCCGCAAGACATCGTTAACCAACGCTTGGAAAGTCGCGGAGCGTTTGTGAGACCGAACGGCATGACCAGGTACTCAAAGTGACCTAAGGGGGTGTTAAATGCCGTCCATCGTCTCCCTTCCGGATCCGAACCAGGTGGTACGCATTTCTAAGATCGAGCTTGGTGAAAATCGGGCTCCATGCAGGGGTGTGAACACTGAATCCAACAGGGGCAACGGGTATCGGTTGCGAACCGTGATCTCGTTCAACCCCCTATAATCAATGCATGGACGAAGTCCGCCATCTTTTTTACCCACAAAAAGAAACCTGCGCCATCGGGGAGGTGGAATTCCGGATCAACCCGGCAGCTAACAAGTCCCGGATGTAGGTCTCCATTGATTCGCGCTCAGGCCGTGAGAGGTTGTACAGCCTACTGGACGGGAACTCACTGCCCGGAACCAAATCAATGGCACAATCATACGGACGGGGGGGGGAAGAGTGAGAGCCAGATCCTTGCTGAACACGTCGCCAAGGTCGTGGTACTCCACCGGCACCGTCCCCAGATTGGGCGGGACTCTGACCTCCTCCTTAGCTCGGGGCCGGGAGGAACCGAGGAACCTAGACACACCCGATGGCAGGTCTCGCTCCACTGAACCACTACCCCGAACGGCCAATCAATCCGGGGATTGTGCTTCAACATCCAGGGAAATCCTAAAACCACACGGGAGGTGGCCTGAGTCACAAAAACTCGATCACCTCCCGGTGATTTCCTGACACCACCAGAGTTACAGGTGGTGTCTTATGCGTGATCGGAGGGAGTAGGGAGCCATCTAGTGCCCGAACCTGTACAGGCGAGGTAAGCGCCACCAGAGGGAGCCCTATCCCTGGCCCATCTGCTGTCCAACAGATTCCCCTCAGAGCCCGTGTCCACCAGTGCTGGGGCCTTCAGGGTTGAGTCCTCATAAAGGATCGTGACTGGGAGTCGTGTGTGGCAATGTGGTGTGTCCCACGTGAATGTCTCGGCCCACCCCTAGCCCAGTCTCTAGGGGCAGGGCGTTGGAGTTTAACCGCTCGGGGCAGTCCTCATATGGTGCTCTATCGCACCACAAACAAAACAAGCTCCGTGGGCCCGTCTCCTCTGTGCGTCTGGTGCCCTAAATGTTGCCCTACTCGTGTCCATAGCTTCGTCAGCAGGGGGAGCTGTGGCCCCACGGAGCGCAGGGGCCGTGGAGCGTGGGGAAGGCAGAGCGCGGTCGGAACCGGAAGGGAGAGGGACGGCGCGTGCCCGGCCACGCCCTTCGTCTCGTTCCCGCCGACGTTCTTCTAACCGGTTGTCTAACCGTATGACAAGATCGATGAGCCCATCTAAATCCCGCGGTTCGTCCTTAGCCACCAGGTGCTCCTTAAGAACCAATGACAGTCCGTTACAAAGGCGGCGCGGAGGGCAGCGCTATTCCAGCCGGACCTGCAGCCGCGATGCGGAAGTCGACTGCATAGGCAGCTGCGCTCTGACGCCCCTGTCTCATCGACAGTAGCACAGTTGAAGCGTTTTCTCCTCTATTGGGGTGATCGAACACGGTTCTGAACTCCCTCACAAACCCATCATATGTCTGAAGGAGCCGTGACTTTTGCTCCCAGAGCGCTGTAGCCCAAGCGCGTGCCTCGCCGCGAAGCAGGTTTATTACATAAGCTACCTTGCTAGCATCAGTCGCGTACATAACTGGACGCTGTGCGAAGACGAGCGAACACTGCATAAGGAAATCCGCGCACGTCTCCACACAGCCTCCGTACGGCTCTGCTGGGGCTTATGTATGCTTCCGGGGAAGGTGGGAGGGGTCGTTGAACGACCAGTGGAACGTCAATGTTACGCAGGGGTCTACGGGAGGGAGAGCCGCAGCGGCGCCGGAGGGCGCGCTTCCACCTGCGCGGCGAGAGCCTCCACTGCGGTTCAGGAGGACATTCTGCTCGGTCATTAAATCTAACCGAGTCGTGAAAGCGGTGAGGATCCGCTGCAACTCACAGATTACCCTCCTGCGGACGCCTGCGCGTCCTGTTCTTCCATTGGCCGTTCAACAGACGGTTGACGCCCCTCGGGATCCATGACGTTGGCCGAGATATCCTGTTGGGAAGTGTAGGAACACGGACCCACAACAGGGGGCGCAAATGAACGGACAATGGAGAAAGTCAAATCACAAAGTTTTACTGTGTGAACTCACACAACAAACACAACAGATTACAAATACAGCAGTAACCGAATTCCAAAGGTGTCGTGTGGGCAGGCTCGACGATAGGAGAGCTCCTGTCCGAGTCGAACCGGAACCACCCGATTTCCTCTGCCACCGAACCCCCGGGGATACTGGAGCCGCCAAGTCCCGAACCCCAGGTGGCCACTGCCTCCGCTCGTCGGATCCGGTACTGCTGGCAAGGAAAAGAAACAGTCAGGTGTGGGTGCGGCTGCACCCAGCAACACACAGGGTGGAAACACCACCTCCACCTCTTGTCAGGAAAATACAGGTGAGTGCAGGAATGTGAGTACTTATCCAAAATACAGTCTCCTGCTGTCTTTTCTCTTTCTGTGTAAAGGCAAAAAGTATTTAATGGTCAAAAGATGATCTGTTTGGCTGGGATACGTTACCTCCTTGGTTAGAGCGATATCTCGGCAATGAGGTGGAGATGCCGTCCTGCTGATATACCTCCCTGTTGATTGATATCAGCTGTCTCGTCTCAGGTGATGGGTGACGGCTGTCACCCTGGCTGCTCCTGTGAGGCGGCAGCGCCCTCTGGTGCCTGGAGCCCGCAACTCCAGACAGGGCGCCCTCTGGTGGTGGTGGGCAGCAGTACCTCCTCTTCAGCGGCCCACACAACAATTAGTGAAGGTTACAAATGATCTTCTTATGGCCTCAGACAGTGAACTCATCTCTGTGCTTGCTCTGTTAGACCTCAGTGCTGCTTTCGATACTGTTGACCATAAAATTTTATTACAGAGATTAGAGCATGCCATAGGTATTAAAGGCACTGCACTGCAGTGGTTTGAATCATATTTATCTAATAGATTACAATTTGTTCATGTAAATGGGGAGTCTTCTTCACAGACTAAGGTTAATTATGGAGTTCCACAAGGTTCTGTGCTAGGACCAATTTTATTCACTTTATACATGCTTCCCTTAGGCAGCATTATTAGAAAGCATTGCTTAAATTTTCATTGTTACGCAGAAGATACCCAGCTTTATCTATCCATGAAGCCAGAGGACACACACCAATTATTTAAACTGCAGGAATGTCTTACAGACATAAAGACATGGATGACCTCTAATTTCCTGCTTTTAAATTCAGATAAAACTGAAGTTATTGTACTTGGCCCCACAAATCTTAGAAACATGGTGTCTAACCAGATCCTTACTCTGGATGGCATTACCCTGACTCCAGTACTACTGTGAGAAATCTTGGAGTCATTTTTGATCAGATATGTCCTTCAATGCGCATATTAAGCAAATATGTAGGACAGCTTTTTTTGCATTTGCGCAATATCTCTAAAATTAGAAAGGTCTGTCTCAGAGTGATGCTGAAAAGCTAATTCATGCATGTATTTCCTCTAGGCTGGACTATTGTAATTCATTATTATCAGGTTGTCCTAAAAGTTCCCTGAAAAGCCTTCAGTTAATTCAAAATGCTGCAGCTAGAGTACTGACTGGGGACGAGAAGGAGAGAGCATATTTCACCCATATTGGCCTCTCTTCATTGGCTTCCTGTTAATTCTAGAATAGAATTTAAAATTCTTCTTCTTACTTATAAGGTTTTGAATAATCAGGTCCCATCTTATCTTAGGGACCTCATAGTACCATATCACCCCAATAGAGCACTTCGCTCTCAGACTGCAGGCTTACTTGTAGTTCCTAGGGTTTTTAAGAGTAGCATGGGAGGCAGAGCCTTCAGCTTTCAGGCTCCTCTCCTGTGGAACCAGCTCCCAATTCGGATCAGGGAGACAGACACCCTCGCTATATTTAAGATTAGGCTTAAAACTTTCCTTTTGCTAAAGCTTATAGTTAGGGCTGGATCAGGTGACCCTGAACCATCCCTTAGTCTTCCACAGCATGTCTTTTTCCTGATTCTCTCCCCTCAGCCCAACCAGTCCCAGCAGAAGACTGCCCCTCCCTGAGCCTGGTTCTGCTGGAGGTTTCTTCCTCTTAAAAGGGAGGTTTTTCCTTCCCACTGTTGCCAAGTGCTTGCTCACAGGGGGTCGGTTTGACCGTTGGGGTTTTTCTGTAATTATTGTATGGCTTTTGCCTGGCAATATAAAGCGCCTGGGGGCAACTGTTGTTGTGATTTGGCGCTACATAAATAAAATTGATTTGATTTGATTTGATCATGTCGTTCTGGGAGAAAGTGAAGTTTGCTCTTTAACATCTTGATTATTGTTCTTTACAACACTGTTTGTCCCTCTTTGTTCCAGAGTAATATATATAATATGTCTGAAATCAGTTTGCATTTATTAAATTCCAACGCAGGATTAAAGTAGCCAGGAAACCGGATTATTTGTTAATAATTGTTTTAGCAAGTTTTCAGGGTATCATGCATGCGTCCGTCTCTTATTAACGTGACGAAACAGCATAAAAAATTACATTTTTGTAGTATAATTAATTTTACAATTGTCATCATGTGGATTCTGTATGTTGTTTGACTTGCAGCGACCTCTGGCATGCAAGGGATTATGGGATACATCAATAGGGCGTATTCCAGAACATTGTACTTGTTCCTCTGCATGAATGCCTTAGTAGATTTAGAGCCATGTTAGGTTATTGTCTTGTGAAAGATCCAGCCCTGGCGCAACTTCAACTTTGTCGCTGATTCATGAACGTTGTTCTCAAGAATCTACTGATATTGACTGGAATCAGGTGACCCTCAACTTTAACAAGATTCCCAGTACCTGCCACTGGGGACACACAGCCACACAGCATGATGGAATCATCTCCAAATTTTACTGTAGGTATCAAGTGTTTTTCTTGGAATGCTGTATTGTTTTTCTGCCATGCATACTGCCCCCGTGTTATGTCCAAAAAACTCAATTTTTAGTTTCATCAATCCACAGCACCTTATTCCAAAATGAAGCTTGGCTTGTCCAAATGTGCTTTCGCATACCTCAAGCGACTCTGTTTGTGGCATGTATGCAGAAAAGGCTTCCTCTTGCATTGCAGCATCATACAGCATCTGTTTTGCAAACGTGCGCTGTATAGTTGAATGATGCACAGAGAACACTATCTGCAACAAGATCATGTTGTAGGTCTTTGGATAGGTCTGTGGGTTGACTATGACTGTTCTCAGCATCCATCACTTCAGCTTATCTGAGATTTTTCTTGGCCTGCCACTTTGGGCCTTTTGTATCCTTCCCTAAACCATGATGTTGAACAGTCTTTGTTTTCAGGTCATTTGAGAGTTGTTTAGAGACTTCCATGTTGCCACTCATTAGAAGAGATGCAAAGAGGAGAAACATTTGCAAATGGCCACCTTAAATACCCTTTCTCATGATTGGATTCACCTGTGTAAGGAGGTCAAGGGTCAGTGAGCTTACCAAACCAATTTTGTGTTCCAATAATTAGTGTGAAATGTATTCAAATCAATAAAATGACAAGGGTGCCCAAATTTATGCATCTGCCCAATTTTGTTTAAATAATTATTGCACACTTTCTGTAAATACTTGAACTTATCAAATATCAGTGTGTTCATCTGATATGTGATATATTTAACTGAAATTTCTGATCCAGACAACCGTTGATTTATAAAGAAAAATCATGAAAATTATCAGGCGTGCCCAACTTTTGCATACAACTGTATTTCCATTCTAGACCCCTGGCTCATTGCATAGTAGGGCCACTGGATGAAGGTAGCTCAAGCCAACTGGCAGCTGAGGTCCCTTTTTGAATCGTGAACTGCAGTCTCGCAGCTGTTTTTTACCAACCTCACAGAATGACACAAAACAGTAACTTGTGGTGGTTCTGGAGGTTTTTTCCTGCAAGTGCTCTGTTGAGTTTTGAGCAGTTGTTGGTGTCAGTGGGCCTCGAACTGGTGCCACCTGCAGGGAAGCAGGAAATAAGACTCAATCCCCACCTTTTTACAAAAGGGCTAAACTTTTTATTTTATTCAAAACTATTTGAAACAGGGTTTAAATAACGTGCTGTTCACACTGTTAAACATATTCAGACTGACATTCGATCTTTAGGTTTTACCTCACGTTGGTCCTTAAAGAGTCGGTTTTGCAGCTCTTTGTTACACATTCACCAAGTGAAGAACATTAAAGCTCAAAATTTCATTTGTGGCAACAGAAAAAATCCTTGACGTCTCCCATCCTTCATCCAGATGGACCATGAATGTTTCTGTGGACAGGCTGTGTGTGTGTGGTTGTGTGTGTGTGTGTGTGTGTGTGTGTGTGTGTGTGTGTGTGTGTGTGTGTGTGTGTGTGTGTGTGTGTGTGTGTGGTGTGTGTGTGTGTGTGTGTGTGTGTGTTGTGTATGAGTTACCTCGTTACTGGTCAGTCTTGCAGAACATGTAAAAATGTCTTAAATATGATGTGCAACACCTGTGATTGACTTGTGTGATGGTTAAAAAGAGAAATAGATGAAATACTTTCTTTAATGTAGTGTCAAGTTGTCAAACTGAAGCCATGTCATTTCTAAGTTATCCGGGGTAAAAAGGTTTTGTTTTCAGTCTCTTACTTTTTGCAGGACTGGACTCGGAGGGGTTGGAGAAGTATTTATTTCCATCCTGCAGTCAGTTTTTGATCTGCACAGCTTCCTTCAGCAGAAGAAGGATTTAAAAAAAAAAATGTTTCTCTCGGCCTCTTTGGTAAAAACATCGATCCTGTCAGTCAGCGGGTCTGCAGTATTTCTATAAGGAAACCTGCGTACGTTTGGCCCTCACAGAAAAATAGGATCACAGGATCATAGTGGCCACTGGAGGCCGCTGTGGCTGACGAAACAATGCAATCTGAATGTAAAAGCAGAGTTCCTCATAGGAATCTCACAAAACCTGCAAGAAGGTTTTAAATAAAGGCAATTATTGTGATGACCTGGACAACAACATAAAGATGTGAAAATAAACCAGGTTAGAGATGGACTGGAGTCAGCAAGGAGCTAGATCCATGTTTGAAAGGTGACGGCACTTACTCAGATTCCTGATAAGTAGATTAATGTTGTTGTGTCAGTGGACTGTTGATTACCGTTCATCCAGAAAGTATTCACAGCGCTTCACTTTTTTCACATTTTATGTTATTATATTCCAAAATGGAGTAAATTCATTTTTTTTCTACACACAATATCCCATAATGACAACATGAAAAAAGTTTTTTAATTTTTGCAAATGTATTAAAAATAAAAAACAACTAAGAAATCACATGTACATGAGTATTCACAGCTTTTGCTCAATACTTGTTGATGCTCCTTTGGCAGCAATTACAGCCTCAGGTCTTCTTGAATATGATGCCACAAGCTTGGTGCACCTATCTTTGAGCAGTTTGGTCCATTCCCTCTTTGCAGCATCTCTCAAGCTCCATCAGGTTGGATGGGGAGCATCAATGCACAGCCATTTTCAGATCTCTTCAGAGATGTTCAGTCAGATTCAGGTCTGGGCTCTGGCTGGTCCACTCAAGAACATTCACAGAGTTGTCCTGAAGCCACTCCTTTGATATCTTGGCTGTGTGCTTAGGGTCATTGTCCTGCTGAAAGATGAACCGTTGCCCCAGTCCTAAGGTCAAGAGCACTCTGGAGCAGGTTTTCATCCAGGATGTCTCTGTACATTGCTGCATTCATCTTTCGCTCAATCCTGACTAGTCTCCCAGTTCCTGCTGCTGAAAAACATCCCCACAGCATGATGCTGCCTCCACCATGCTTCACTGTAGGGATGGTGCCTGGTTTCCTCCAAACATGACACCTGGCAAAGAGTTCAGTCTTTGTCTTTGAAATCTCAGATGCATTCTGATGCATTTTCAGGTCTATTTACCCACCAAAAAAAAGAAATTCAACTTTTTGTTGGGTCAGGTCAATTTTTTCCACCCCCGAGAAGAGCAAAAGACACTATTTTCCAATACTGGCAAGATGGCAAAACTACACTCAACAAAAATATAACGCAACACTTTTAGTTTTGGCTCCATTTTGTATGAGATGAACTCAAAGATCTAATTTTTTCCACAAACACAATATCACCATTTCCCTCAAATATTGTTTCACAAACCAGTCTAAATCTGTGATAGTGAGCACTTTCTCCTTTGCTGAGATAATCCCATCCCACCTCACAGGTGTGCCATATCAAGATGTTGATTAGACACCATGATTAGTGCACAGGTGTGCCTTAGACTGTCCACAATAAAGGCCACTCTGAAAGGTGCAGTTTTATCACACAGCACAATGCCACAGATGTCACAAGATTTGAGGGAGCGTGCAATTGGCATGCTGACAGCAGGAATGTCAACCAGAGCTGTTGCTCGGTATTGAATGTTCATGTCTCTACCATAAGCCGTCTCCAAAGGCGTTTCAGAGAATTTGGCAGTACATCCAACCAGCCTCACAACTGCAGACCACATGTAACCACACCAGCCCAGGACCTCCACATCCAGCATGATCACCTCCAAGATCGTCTGAGACCAGCCACTCGGACAGCTGCTGGAACAATCGGTTTGCATAACCAAAGAATTTCTGCGCAAACTGTCAGAAACCGTCTCAGGGAAGCTCATCTGCATGCTCGTCGTCCTCATCGGGGTCTCGACCTGACTCCAGTTCGTCGTCGTAACCGACTTGAGTGGGCAAATGCTCACATTCGCTGGCGTTTGGCACGTTGGAGAGGTGTTCTCTTCATGGATGATGCGAAGGAGATGTGTTGCACTGCATGAGGCAAATTGGTGGTCACACAGATACTGACTGGTATCCCCCCCAATAAAACAAAACTGCACCTTTCAGAGTGGCCTTTTATTGTGGGCAGTCTAAGGCACACCTGTGCACTAATCATGGTGTCTAATCAGCATCTTGATATGGCACACCTGTGAGGTGGGATGGATTATCTCAGCAAGGAGAAGTGCTCAATATCACAGACTTTGACTGGTTTGTGAACAATATTTGAGGGAAATGGTGATATTGTGTATGTGGAAAGTTTAGATCTTTGAGTTCATCTCATACAAAATGGGAGCAAAACCAAAAGTGTTGCGTTTATATTTTGTTGAGTATATAATGCACAGTCTTAGAATATGGTGTTAAGAATAAGATCATCAGAAGATCAGAAGGGAATTATTTTGCCAGAGTACCGAAACAGTAACAGTAAACAGTGAACAATGTTTTTTTTAGACATTTCCACAAGATGTTTGACAATATTCCACATAATTCTGAGTAACTGAAAAACTCTGTTCATTATGTATTCATTCTGCGAAGAGGGGAAGGAATTACAGTTGTGCTCAAAAGTTTAAATACCCTGGCAGAATTTGTGCTTTTTTGGCCATTTTTAAGAGAATATGAATGACAACACAAAACTTTTTTCCACTCATAGTTATTGGTTGGGTGAAGCCATTTATTGTCAAACAACTGTGCATTTTGTATCACCAGTTATCCATCTTCATGATGGATAATGTCATCAATTCCTCCTACTCTGTACCCACTGTACAGAGGAGGACTTTCTTAAAAAGAAGACCTGAAAGTTTAGCTACAACTGCCAGAAGGTACATCTGAGATGCAAGCTGGACTTGATCTGTTTTGGTGAAAGAAAATCCTTCTCTGCTCTACTCCACTATGAAGCTAAGAGTAGTGATACTAAATGCAAAGCTTGCACTGTGCACATTTTCTCCAATCACAGCCGCATAAGCCCATAACTTCTTCTGGGTTGTCTTGGTGGCTTTCCTCACTCTTCTCCTTCTGCACAGTCACTCAGTTTTTGAGAACTGTCTACTCCATGCAGATTTACCATAGAGTGCCATATTGTTGTATTTCTTTGTAATTAATGTAAATAAAGTCCAAGACATATTAGGTGGCAGCTTCACCATCAGAAAGCCTCGTCCACAACTACCACAAAAGACTCCAAGCTGTCACTGATGTTAAAGGCGGCAATACACAGTATTAAGAACAGGGAATGTAAACTTTGGATCAGGGTCATTTGGGTAGTTTGTGTTGTCATTATGATTTAAAAGAGGAAACACAGAGGAAACCACTAACCATGAGTGAAAAAGTTTTTTGTGTTGTCATTCATATTCTCTGAAAAATGGCCAAAAAGCAAAAATTCTGCCAGGGTATGTAAACGTCTGAGCACAACTGTACTCGTATATCGTCTGACTACCGCTGGTGGGAAGGACAGACTGCCTGTGGTGTTCTGTGGTGCAAGCTGTCCTGATGAGCTTGTTGAGTCTGTTCGTGTCAGCCGCCTTCAGCCTGCTGCCTCAGCACACTACAGCATTTTATTTTCACAATAAAATATTTAACGGCAGCGTCCCAGAAAATACTTTAATTTGAAAGGCATGCTGTCAGTGTTCCTTGCAACTGAGTTTACCTGGACAACACTGAGGAGACGTGAGCTAAAAAAAAAACATTTTTTGCTAACAAACAATTTCCCACAATTTGTACATTTCATAAAGTCTATAAGCTGAATAAAATCTTATATTTGCTGTGAGTTCAAGTTTAAATAAACTGTGTTCAGGAGGTGGGGTGGGGTGTTTCAAATATTATAAATGTTCTGTTCTTTAAATTTTGTCTGACCAATAACCTGTTTAATAGGAATCTTTTTATTTTCATATAATCGATAATAAAACTGATTTTTTACTATTAATACTATATCAGGGCTGTGAAATGAAAATTGTGAAATCCGAGGAAAATTTGTATGGGGTCTGAGGGAGCGCAGGTTTTTACAAATGGAAAAAAAAAAGACGTATTACGAAATATACATCTATTTGTAAAAACCGATACAGAAGTTACAAAGCGGAAATTTGTTTGTGGATCACAAAACACGTGTGCAAATCAAGGTACTTGTAGATCAGCCTCTGTGCATTTGCAGGTATTAATGAGACAAAGTTAACTCCATACATGTGTCTTTTCACTTAAAAAGGTAAAGGTTTGCATGTACATGCTGTCTTTTAAAGCAGACACTGCCAATCATAATGCATTGCAGCAATGCATTATGGGAGTTTGTGGTTCATTTGTTTTTGTTATTATTATTATTATTATTGTCGTACATGATAGTTTTGGAGTGTTGGTAGTGTTATAAATTTGTTGTGTTTTTATAGTTCATGGAATGTAGTTAGTTTGTTGAAAAGTTATGTTGTGACCATGAGTGAAAACAACGTTCTAATTTGCGTCTTCTGCAGTGGTGGACACAGTTCCGCTAAACGCTAATTATCAAAGATAATGTTTTCATTATCGGATTAGCTTTTCAGATAACTTTGAAAACCATCATCCGGCCAATTATCTTCCGATAAGTTTTGGTCTGATAATTTTAGACTGCTAACATTTTTTGCAGATGTAGCTTTTTTGTAGCAGATGCGCAGTTCTATCCTCTACAAACAGAGAAGAGCTGGTTCCAGAAGAAACTGGTTCCTTTGCCTCCTCTGCAGGCAAAGGAGAACTGGTCATAGAAAAGAAAAAAAAACTAATTTCTTTTGACCCCATACTAATATGCTGGCAATAGCACCCAAATCATCCAAAGGCATACAGTTTTAACTTATGGTTAAAATTTTAACCAAGCTAATTTCAGACAAGTTATTTAAATTAACGTCACGTCTGAAGTTTCATGAAGTGAAAATATCAGATATATGTTTTAGCTTTAAAGTAATGCACTAATTTTGAAGGTTTTAGTGTGGACATTCATCTGTGCCCAGTGCATTATGGTTATTCACGACAGAAGAAATGCATTTGAAAATGGCAAAAATGCCAGAAGAGACCCAGGTTGTTTCTCAAAGCTGAAAAGTCGGTTAAACTGTGATTCAGGCCGTGTGATATAACCGGCGTCTAATGCATAGAACACTCTAACCATCTACTGGCGACCGGTTATATTACAGTGTTGTTGACCACAGGATTTAAAATTATCTGTAGGTTTCCAAAACCAGAGTGACCACATGTGGAGATTAAAAAAAATCATAGATCTGACAGGTTTAGTTGTACAGTGTGTGGTGTCAGCCACACGGAAAAAATAACACACACAAACAGATTTCACACACGAACATTCCCAGGTCAGACACCTCGCTTTCTGATTGGCTGCATGTCGCATTTAGCTCCTCACATCCATCTTAACACATCTTAAAAGTGGAGCATCCAGCCCCTCTCCAGGAGTTGGGTACCAGAGCCCAAGTTGTGCATGGAGGTGAGCCCGACTATCTCTAGTCGGTACCTCTCAACCTCCCGCACAAGCTCAGGCTCCTCCCCCCCCAGGGAGGTGACGTTCCACATCCCAAATAGCCAGAGGCTGTGTGCGCGGACCGGGCCGCCGGGCCACCCACCCTCGACTGCCACCCAGTCCTCTCTGCACCCGACCCCCATGGCCCCCTCTGCAGGTGGTGAACCCACAGGAGGGCGGGCCCATATCGCTCTTTCGGGCTGAGCCTGGTGGGTCCCGTGGGCTAAGGCCCGACCACCAGGCACTCGCGCGCAAGCCCCAACCCCAGGCCTGGCTCCAGGGTGGGGCCCCGGCTCCGCCATAGCGGGCGACGTCTCAGTCCTTGATTTCGTGTCAGTCATGGGAGCTTTTGAACTGCTCTTAGTCTGGCCCGTCACCTAGGACCTGTTTGTCATAGGAGACCCTACCAGGGGCACGAAGCCCCCAACAACGTAGCTCCTAGGATCATCCGGGAATGCAAACTCCCCCACCACGATAAGGTGGCAGTTCGAGGGGGAGTAGAATACTCCATTAATGTCAATTCTGTCATTTGTACAAAGTTAAAATATAACATATAACTTTTAATGTTAAATAATGCACTAATTCTGAAATTTCGTAACAACACAGACAGATACGAAAGGGATTATGGGTAAAATGTGCCTCCGCTAAACACTGATTGGTTGACTCATTCATTCTATGTAAAAACCAACACGTTAATGTGAGGTGTGTGTTGGGTGTTTACATAGAATGTGCTTTTGTAAAATATGCCATTTTTATCTATAAAAATGAGGGAGTAAGTTGCTACAACTTGCACAGCTGTAAGACTCCGTATGAAATATAGTTTATTTATACAACAGTGGTAGTAAGCAGTAACACCTGTTAGTGTGCCTTATGAACGTTTATGTTTTCTTTTCTTTTTTGCCATCCTCTCGTGAATCCTGTTGCTGTCTGCTGTGTGTGTGCGCGCGCATATGCGTTCAGACCCTCCCCCCCATTCGATTCACTGTGTGCTCTGACAGGCATGAGCTTTAATATGATATTAGGTTATTGCGAGGGAACAAAAACTATTGTAAGGGAATGCAAAGGTATTGCGAGGGAACACAATAATCTGGGCCAAAAAAAAAATTTAACCACTATGACCCCAGGCGGGCTCTGTATATTTGCAAAAACAAGTCAAGTTGTAATTAAAAAACCATCTGATATAACTGGTGTCAAATAAATAGAACACTTTCATCTCCTGGCGTCCAGACGCTCATACTGCCATAAACACTACTGGCCAGTAGATGGCAGTAAAGACCGTAAAAACTTGGCAAAACAAAATTCCAGATAATCCGTGTCTACTACGTTTAAGATGTGTACAAACACAATAACAACATCTATAAACCCAGAGAATATATTCATGAGAGTTTTAGGCACAATATAGAGAGTTTAATGCTGTTTTCCGTGTGGAGCCTGATCAGAACATCTCAAATTCATTTCTTCTGTCGTGAATGTACTGAGGGTACCCATAAAGCACCTCTCGACACAGCATGTCCACACTAAAACCTTCTAAATTAGTGCATTACTTAAAACTAAAATATATCTGATATTTTCACTTTATAAAACTTCAGACATGATGTTAATTTAAATAACTTGTCCAAAATTAGTTTGGTTAAAATTTTAACCATAAGTTAAAACTGTATGCCTCTGGATGACTTGGGTGATATCGCCAACATATCAGTATGGGGTCAGTATGGGGGTTTTTTCTTTTCTGTGACCAGGTTTTTTGTTGTCTGCAGAGGACTGTGTTTTTTTTCTGCAACCAGCTCTCCTCTGTTTGCAGAGAGTAGAACTGCGCATATACTACAAAACATTTAACAGGTAGGTACTCAACTGATTAAGGACTTCATTAAATGCTTGTAACTGTTAAGCTTTGTTTACCATATCTGCAAAAATATGAGCTGTCTAAAAATTATTGGACTAAAACTTATCGGAAGATAAATGGTCCGATGAAGGTTTTCAAAAATCTCTGAAAAAAAATATCTGAAAAGCTAATCCAATAATGAAAACATTATCTTTCATAGTTAGCGGATAAGCGGAACTGTGTCCACCACTGTGTTTACCAAGTACAGTAGTGTTCAGAATAATAGTAGTGCTATGTAACTAAAAAGATTAATCCAGGTTTTGAGTATATTTCTTATTGTTACATGGGAAACAAGGTACCAGTAGATTCAGTAGATTCTCACAAATCCAACAAGACCAAGCATTCATGATATGCACACTCTTAAGGCTATGAAATTGGGCTGTGTGAAGCTAATTTATTTGCAAGAATCCCCCGCGAAGTCCCTCTGCTAAATAAAAGACATGTGCAGAAGAGGTTACAATTTGCCAAAGAACACATCAACTGGCCTAAAGAGAAATGGAGGAATATTTTGTGGACTGATGAGAGTAAAACTGTTCTTTTTGGATCCAAGGGCCGCAGACAGTTTGTGAGACGACCCCCAAACTCTGAATTCAAGCCACAGTTCACAGTGAAGGCAGTGAAGCATGGTGGTGCAAGCATCATGATATGGGCATGTTTCTCCTACTATGGTGTTGGGCCTATATATCGCATACAGGTATCATGGATCAGTTTGGATATGTCAAAATACTTGAAGAGGTCATGTTGCCTTATCACCATAAGGCAACATTGACTTCAACAAGACAATGACCCCAAGCACACTAGTAAACGAGCAAAATCTTGGTTTCAAACCAACAAAATGAATGCCTCGCAGATGTGAAGAAATCATGAAAAACTGTGGTTATACAACTAAATACTAGTTTAGTGATTCACAGGATTGCTAAAAAAGCAGTTTGAACATAATAGTTTTGAGTTTGTAGCGTCAACAGCAGATGCTACTATTATTGTGAACACCCCCTTTTCTACTTTTTTTTTTTACTAATAGCCCAATTTCATAGCCTTAAGAGTGTGCATATCATGAATGCTTGGTCTTGTTGGATTTGTGAGAATCTACTGAATCTACTGGTACCTTGTTTCCCATGTAACAATAAGAAATATACTCAAAACCTGGATTAATCTTTTTAGTCACATAGCACTACTATTATTCTGAACACTACTGTAAGTAAAAACCTGGATTTCCAGGAATTTCCAGAAAACGTTCATCACTGTTCTGGAAGGTTCTCCTCTCTCCACAGAAGAAAGTTGGATCTTTGGCAGAGTGACCATCAGGTTCTTGGTCACCTCCCTCACTAAGGATCTTCTCCTCCGATTGCTCAGTTTTGATGGGCAGCCAGCTCCAGGAAGTGTCCTGGTGGATCTGAACTTCTACCATTTACAGATGATGGAGGCCACTGTGCTCATTGGGACCTTCAAAGCAGCAGAAATGTTACTGTACCCTTCCCCAGATTTATCCCTTGAGCCAGTCCTGTCTTACAGAGGCCTACATGAGTTCCTTTGACTTCATGCTTGGTTTGTGATCTGACTGTCAACTGTGGGACCTTATATGTAAACAGGTGTGTGTCTTTCCAAATCATGTACAATCAACTGAATTTGCCTCAGATGGACTCAAATTAAGCTGTAGAAACATCTCAAGAATGATCAGTGGAAACAGGAGGCACCTGAGCTCAATTTTGAGCTTCATGGTAAAGGCTGTGAATACTTATGTACATGTGATTTCTTAGTTTTTTATTTTTAATAAATTTGTAAAAATCTCAAATGTTTTCATAGTCATTATGGGGTATTATGTGTGGAATACTTGGGGAAAAAATGTGGAAAAAGTGAAGTGCTGTGAATACTTTCAGGATGTGCTGTACTTCCAGTGTCTAAATGTTTTGTTCTGGTGTCCTGGTGAGTCATGTTTCTGTGGAAAAAACTCTCATTCTTTGTAAAGTTCATGAAGTGTAATAAACAGAATCTCAAAAATTGTATTCATGATCAAAGTCCAAAAACTCTGCAACATGTAAGGGTAAATGTCGTTGTAATTAAAGGAGAATTCACCCTTTGTGACATCATCGGGGCACTAAAGACCTCCCTTACCAACAGGGAACCAGCATTGAGACGTTCATTCGCAGCGTGTCTCTCACACACTGTGACGGGACTAATGGTGTGTGTAGAAAACCCTCAAAGTCCAACTAACGTAAACTGGTTTCCTTAAACTCCAAAGACCTACGGGACATTTTTCCATCCCTGCAATCATCTGAACAAATGTTTTTTTTCCCTCTGTCTCCTAACTGAAGACCAGCTTCCTTCTTTTTGTGCCACTACAAGTTTCTCATACACGTGTGACCTCATGCATGTACATACATACATGCAGCAATCCAGCAGTACACACACAACAAAATTATAATTGTTATTATTGTTCAAGTTTTCTTCAAATCTTTTCCCTTTTTTTTTTTTTTTTTTTTTTTAAGCAGATCAAGCTTTTTCAACACAGACACAAAGTTATTTCCAAAAACTACCAGGGTCAAAATTTATGCTGACAGTCAGTTGTGAGTCCTTTTTGCTGGATAACAGCCAGATAACAGTTTGTTGTAGTTTTCAACAAGTCTCAGACATGTTCCCTGAGGAACCCCAGCCCATTCTTCTTTGGTGAATCTCTCAAGTTCCTCCAGATTTGATGGTCTTCTGGCGTGGACCTTGATCTTCAGTTGACCTCACAGATTTTCACTGGGGTTCGAGTCAGGTGTTTGTGCAGGCCAGTCAGTAATGTTCACTTTGGTCTTCTGGAGGAAGTTCTTCACCAGGAGTCATGTACGTTTTGGGTTGTTGTCCTATTGGAAGACAAACTGACCCACTTTTGCTGCTGAATGCTTGAGGTTTTCTTTCTAAATCTTCACACGTCCTTCTTTCTTCATGATTTCTTCCACCTTGAGGAGATTCCCAGTTCCAGACACACTGAAGTGTCCTCACAGCAAATTACTCCAACCACCTTGTCTCACTGTGGGGACGGTGTTCTTTGGGCTTCTTTCTCCAAACATAAGTAAAATCGCAAAATGCTCCAGTTCCATCTCATCTGACCAGAGGACACATTTCCTCTGCATAATCTTTCTTCAAGTTGTCCTGAGTCCTGTTCAGTCTGGATTGAAGGTGTCTCTTCTGCAGGAGTGGACTTTTTCTTGGTCTGTAAGCTCTCAGTCCATTCCTGTCCAGGGCTTTAGTGATTGTCTTCTTTGAGACTACAGTTCCTGACTTGGCTAAGTCCTTCACTCGTGTCTCAGCAGTTGTTTTGGGGTCTTTAGACACGGCTCTCACAAGTTTTCTTTCCAGTGTCTTTGAAATCTTTGTCTTCCTGCCTCTGTCAGTCCAGTTCTTGACTCTTGGACACGTTTGTGCATCACAAAGTTATTGCGAGCATGTTGCTTGTGGGGATCCACGGGCTCTAGATTGGGTCGTGTTTATAAAATAAGTAGCTGACATTTTTCAAGGGTGGTAATAAATTAAGCAAAGTTTCTAACATGAGTTGGAGTGGTGCGTGAGTCCAGAATGTTTTTAGAACCTTAAACCTCAAGTTTTTAGAAGAACTCAACCGTTTTAATTCCTGTTAATTATGTAATTTTTTTTAGGTTAATTTACTGTCTCAATGTATCAATAAATTGTTGAGTTTCTTGTTATCATATACACACTATTATATGGATAAGACAGTGCATGCGCTCTGATTGGCTGATTTCCGGTCTGATATTTTCCCATATCAGACCGTTACCATGACAATCAGTCGAGATCGCGTAACAGATTTGTGACTTTGTTTACAATTTTCACAGCGCAAAATAAAACCAAACAAAAAGTGAACAAAGAAATTATGAGCGACGAAGACGTCCATTCTCTGAGTGAATTTTATTACAGTGACAAGTTTGAACTGGAGAAATTAACAGCAAACAAGCTCAAAGTGGACACGTAAAATGAAGACCAACAAGATGAAAACACAGCTCCTTACACAATACAACCCCAATTCCAATAAAGTTGAGACCTTGTGTAAAATGTAAATAAAAACAGAACCCAATGATTTGTAAATCCTCTTCAACCTATATTCAATTGAATACTCCACAAAGACAAGATATTTAATGTTCAAACTGATAAACTTTATTGTTTTTGTGCAAATATTTGTTCATGCTGAAGAGTTTCACTTGTTCATGTCCGCAACATATACATATTATAAAAATGATTTACAACCCCCTGCTGGAAAGGCGTGTTAGTCCAGAATGTAATTAACAATGTTAGCTATCCGTAGTTTCTCCAAAAATTTTAGTCCTATCAACATTCCGTTTTTGCAGCGTTCATCCTTGACCTAAAATACATAAACATACCAAATGGTAAATGTCAACTGTCCCCGGTTTCTGCGTGATCAAGACAAACACACACACACAGACGTCAACTATAATATAATATGTATACGTATGTCATGGACATGAAAGAGCAAAGCTCATCATGTCATTTAGGTCCTTCACACTTTTTTCAGTAAAATGGTTCTTGGGAGCATGAGCATGGTTAGAACCTTTCAGCTTCTGGGGGAGGCTCCGCCCCCCAGACCCCCCACCTTTTAAAATATTTTCCTTTTTTTGCCTTTCAGCTTTTGGGGGGAGGCTCCGCACCCCCAGACCCCCCACCTTTTTAAGCATTTTCCTTTTTTTTGCCTTTCAGCTTTTGGGGGAGGCTCTGCAACCCCAGACCCCCCCACCTTTTTAAGCATTTCCTTTTTTTTTTGCCTTTCAGCTTTTGGGGGGGAGGCTCCGCACCCCCAGACCCCCCACCTTTTTAAGCATTTTCCTTTTTTTTTTTTGCCTTTCAGCTTTTGGGGGGAGGCTCCGCACCCCCAAACCCCCCCACCTTTTAAGCATTTTCCTTTTTTTTTTTGCCTTTCAGCTTTTGGGGGGAGGCTCCGCACCCCCAGACCCCCCACCTTTTAAAATATTTTCCTTTTTTTTTTTGCCTTTCAGCTTTTGGGGGGAGGGCTCCGCACCCCCAGACCCCCCACCTTTTAAGCATTTTCCTTTTTTTTTGTTGCCTTCAGCTTTGGGGGGGAGGCTCCAGCACCCCCAGACCCCCACCTTTTAAGCATTTTTCCTTTTTTTTTTGCCTTTCAGCTTTTGGGGGGAGGCTCCGCACCCCCAGACCCCCCACCTTTTTAAGCATTTTCCTTTTTTTTTTTGCCTTTCAGCTTTTGGGGGGAGGCTCCGCACCCCCAGACCCCCCACCTTTTTAAGCATTTTTCCTTTTTTTTTTTGCCTTTCAGCTTTTGGGGGGAGGCTCCGCACCCCCAGACACCCCACCTTTTAAAATATTTTCCTTTTTTTGCCTTCAGCTTTTGGGGGGAGGCTCCGCACCCCCAGACCCCCCACCTTTTTAAGCATTTTCCTTTTTTTTTTGCCTTTCAGCTTTTGGGGGGGGGGCTCCGCACCCCCAGACACCCCACCTTTTTAAGCATTTTCCTTTTTTTTTTGCCTTTCAGCTTTTGGGGGGAGGCTCCGCACCCCCAGACACCCCACCTTTTAAGCATTTTTCTTTTTTGCTTTTCTGCTGACCCCCTAATTACAGCCCTCTTAACCCCCTGCCCTGAAAACTTGCTAAAACAAATATAACAAACAATCCGTGTCTGCTGCGTTTAATCTGCGTGGAATTTAATCAACGCAAACTGAATTTCAGACATATATATTAGTCTGGAACAAAGAGGACAAACAATGTTGTAAAGAACAATAATGAAGATGTTAAAGAGCAAACTTCACTTTCCCCAAGAACGACATGATCAGGAAGCGATTGTAGCTCACAGCAGCTCCCATTGAAAATAACGGAGAGACAGACTGTGATTCTCACATGTTTACATAAAACAAACACAATAATGTCTATAAACTCAGAGAATATATTCATGAGAGTTTTAGGCACAATATAAGAATAGTTTTATGTTGTGATGTTAATGGAGAGCTGAGGCTACAACAGAGTCATAGAAGGTCTTAAGCAGACGCCTGCTCACTCCAAAGGATCTCAGTCTCCTCAGGAGGTGGAGGCGACTCTGGCCTTTCTTGTACAGAGCGTCAGTGTTGTGAGTCCAGTCCAGTTTGTTGTTGAGGTGAACACCCAGATATTTGAAACTGTCCACAGTCTTTATGTCCTCCCCCTGGATGTTCACCGGTGGGTGAGGTGGTGGTTTCCTCCTGAAGTCGATCACCATTTCCGTCTTACTGGTGTTGAGACACAAGTGGTTGCGCTCACACCAGTCCATGAAGTCCGTGATGTCCGACTGGTACGAGCTGGAGCTCCCACAACGGCGGAGTCATCAGAGAACTTCTGGAGATGGCAGCTGTCCATGTTGTAGGTGAAGTCCGAGGTGTAAGGGTGAAGAGGAAAGGCGAGAGGACGGTGCCCTGGGGGGCCCCGGTGCTGCACCTTACCACCTCAGACTGACAGCCGCGCAGCCGCATGTACTGCGGGCGGTCAGTGAGGTAGTCAATATATATATATGTGTGTGTGTGTGTCAAAGCAGAGTGTGCGATTTGGTAGAATTGGAGATTCTACTAGTAGAGTTTCCGTTGATTACAAGTTCTTACTTTCTTACTGTGGTCACTTCAGCATGGCAGGCATTGACATTAAGCTTTTTAGTGTACTTGTCCATAGGACAAGTAACCCTGGCAGTTTACTTGTCCTATAGGAAAAGCTGGTTGTCCGGACAAGCGAGCACCGCAGGTGCAAGCCGTGTGAAGCGTGCCAAAGCACGTGATACACAAGCCAATGGCGTGTCACCTAGGGGTGTCCGGGGGCATGCTACTATGGAAGTACTGAAATGACACTTTTTCATAAATTGCTTCTCTCCAGTGTGGGTGGTAAAATTCAAATTTCAGTGGTTTTAGATGCATTGAAAGCAAGAATAATAGACAAAAGAATTACACTTATGTTGTAATATCAAAGTTCTTTTTTGTATTTTTCTGTCTATGTTAAGAAAATATATGACATTGAAAAGTTTAAAAACACATTAATATTTGATGGACATAACATTTGCTATCTTCTTTAAAAATGACACACTGTACCTTTAATCCAGTCAGAGTCCAGGCGAGTTTTTCTGTCATGTTGACAGTTTAGGCTTTTTTTTTTTTTTTTTAATCAATTTTGGGTGGATTGCATACTTACTTAAAAAAAAAAAAACAATATAACCCCTAATTATCTGTTTTGACAGAGCTAAATCTGAACTGATTTGAATTGTCAATCAGACTCAAATTTATTGCCAAGTAAGTTCTCAAATACAAGTAATTTGATCTGATGTCAGTGGTGCATAAACAACAATAATAAAAGACAAAAATAATTCTGGAAAGAAGTAAGGAGTAATTTGCTCTTTAATGAGGAAACGCTGGATGGAAAAACTTCTGAATCGTTTTTCACACTTTACGGTGGTCCTGAGGCTGTGTAGGTGAAGATGATCGTTTATTAAAAATGTTTGGCTGCTTTTTTTACGTCTAATAACAGTTTTTCCTCTCTGTCTCTCTCTCTGTCTCTGTCTCTCTCTCTGTCTCTGTCTCTCTCTCTCTCTGTATCTGTCTCTCTTTCTCTCTCTCTCTCTGCCTCTCTCTCTCTCTGTCCTCTCTCTCTGTCTCTCTTTCC